>NW_018128283.1:337062-379800 GCF_001952655.1 Monopterus albus
AGGAAAAACCTCCTCAGTCTCCAGGTTGGTATCTGCCCTCGTACCCTTTTACTGCAGAGCTGATCCCAGTGTAGCTGTGATTTCACGTCACTGATCCTTCGTCCATCTCAGGTCCTCAGGCAAAAAGGCCACACCCCCCACATCAAAGGCCAACTTGGCGTCTGGCGGTAAACCTCCACCGCGCTCCGGGAGTCGGAGCAGCACCCGCTTAAGCAATGAAATCCTGGCAACAAACGGCAACACCAAGACCTCACCTGGTCAGAGCGAGTCCCGCAAGAGACTACCCACAGGTAAACAACCAATCAGCAATCAGGAAGCAGTGCTGGGAGAAGGGGAGTATCAAAATAAGAGTCTTTATTATGCAAAAACACAACTTTTTATTGTTGCGTTGCATATTATTGGCTGTTACTAAATGTTGTAGCTTGCCAATGTGTATATCCTATGTTGCTGCTTAGTTCAGTAGTGAAGCATCTTATTTTGTCAGTTCATTTCTGTGATGCATTAAGTCTTAATCGGGAAACAAACCAGAATTAACATGCTAAAGTAAATGCGGCTCAGAGCCGTACTGAAGTACAGCGGTTGGACTTGGTAAATTTCCTAATGACCAATCAATCAAGCAGAGACAGCTATCAACAGGTAAACGATAACAGTAAAAGTGAGATGTGAGCAGCGCATAAGCTGCTGAAGCGTTTGCTCTGTTCAGTCCAGACCGACTCCGACCTCTGTGGAGCACCGCTGTCGTCAGAACAGCTGTTTGTCTGGTCACAGTCCTGCTGACGGACCGACGCTCTGTGGGGATGACGCTTTGTTAAACGCACCGGTGAGAAGAAACTTAAAACGTAGAAAACTGGGGGGGGCTCCAGGGGCTATACGTGTCTCACACTTGTGTCTGAGTCGGTGTGGACTGACGCATCTGATAGACGGGAGTTTATCTGTTGCCTGAGAGGGGCTGGTGACAAAATGCCTTCTATGAGACCTGGTCTTGACCTGTAGCAGCCAAGACAAATACACAAGTAAACTCTCCCATCGGGAACCGGTTGTGGCTATGGACATATTCTGGATTAAAAAGGACACACCCGTAAGTGTGAAGGTGAAGGTAATGCAGTGTAGGAAATATGATTTTCCATGTGTGACGGTGTAAATGCTTCTTATCTCAAAAGTCAGTTTAAGTGGAAGCTCATCATTTTTACTTGAAAGTAAACAGAGGAGCTCAAAATGTTAAAATTTAACTTTTGTTGCATGTCACTTAAAGTCTAATTGATATCGATCACAGGCCCCTGAATCAAATTTCAATTGCATCGTGGCCTATTTTTAAGTATCAACAAACATCGGATCAATGGCTAAGAATTGATATGGGATTGTATCATGATGAGTGACAGTTTACACCACTGGTAACCAGCTGATCAATAGACATTACACCTGCAGACAGGTGAGCGTTGTCACCCTGGTCCAGGCAGGTATATTGTGAACACTTCAGGTCACAGCATGAAGTGAAACCTTCTCCAGGTAACAGGACACCTGCCTCTCTGAACTAGACACATCAGCTGTCTCCCTCCCCCAGATGCCGCTCTCCTTCCTAAACCCGCCAGACCTGTCCTCCCACCTTCCACCTCATCTTCATCCAGTCGCCGCTCCTCTGGGAGGAACCACGGCGTCCATGAGCTGTCGGCGTGTGAGCAGCTGACGGTGGAGCTGGTCAGACATGAAGACAGCTGGCCCTTCATGAAGCTGGTGTCTAGGACTCAGGTACATGCACTGCACATGTGTATACACACAGTGAATAGAGGGACCTGTCTAAACTACCTGTCTACCTGCCTGCAGGTACCTGACTACTATGACATCATCAAGAAGCCCATAGCTCTCAGCACCATCAGGGAGAAGGTGAACAACTGTGAATATCAGACAGCAGGTGAGGAAACACTGCGACGAACGTGAACAAGCGCCTTCTGATGCCAAACAACATGGCTGCCGTTTCCTGATAAAGCCTACTTACTTAGATCAGTTGTACAAGAATATACCAAAGTAAATAACACAAATGGAACAAAACAGTCTGAAGGTGTCTAGTCTCCAGAATGTATTGGATTTATGATTAACATCATGTGAACGTGTGGGTTAGACCATCACAACAAATCGATTCCTCAGCCAAAAATGTCCAAAGGCTGAGAACAGCCGTCACTCTGTCGCTGGTCTGTGCACCACCCAGTGCAGCGGTGTGGGGGGTGGGGGTTAATAATAAACGGTACAGTAAAGAAATGCACCGGTATTGTAGCCGATACCGATCCGTTACAGTCTGCTCGGACTGGAAGTCTGTATATTTGTCACAGCACATAAGACACAACAGAAAAGCAAGCACGCGGTATTTCAGTGTGATGCGAGTTACTATGTGTCTCCTGTGTCCAGGCGAGTTCATCTCAGACGTGGAGTTGATGTTCTCCAACTGTATCCAGTACAATCCACGCCACACCAATGAGGCCAAGGCCGGGCTCCGCCTGCAGCAGTTCTTCCACTCGGAGCTCAGCAGACTTGGCCTGTCGGACCGCGGCTCCGCCCCGCCCGCCAAACGCTCCCGCCACTGAACCTCATCATCACCCTCCCTGCTGATTAGTCCAGGGGCGGCAAGTGGGCAGGACATAAATGCTATGGTTACTTCCCTCCTGATAGACTGGCATGGTGCTGAAATACAGGGGTTTCTCCTTCGTGACCTCTGATCCCCGAGAACCTGTCGGCCACTGTGGTCTGAGTGAAACCTCAGCAGCTGGGGTCAAAGGTGAAAAAGGAACCAAACATTAAATTATTGTTAAAGTTGGAGGCAGACTGAGCTCTGCAGTCCGACTGTATTTAGATTAAAGCTCATGTGAGGCGGACGTTTCCTTTTTGTCACCGTCTCACCTGATCATGAGCTTCACTCTTTCAAATCCTGTGGAAAAACATTGCAGCTGCTGTGAGTTTGTAGAAATATAGAGAAGTTGTGTAGTAGATTTGTCAACCTGCTGATGTTCAGGTTGTGCGTCTGTGTGTGGACAGACGTGCGTCTGTGTGGCTGTAGGACAGTGGAGTCCCGACTTTTCATCCAGAAAAGCAAAAGCCACTAAAGAAACTTCAGCTTTGCACTGACAGTAACAAATGAGGTCGCTGTTGTTTGCTCAGGGACAAAGTGTTTGGTTAGAGTGAAAACATTCGGTGGCAGTGCGGCTGTTTTCACTGGTGGCCGCAGATGACACCGATGTCTGGTGCTGCCAAAGTGAAATCACTGAAGCAAACTGACCCTTCACTTTCCATTTGTGCACATGATGTGTGACAGTCACGGTTTAAAATCCGGTTTTCATATGTTTAAAAAAACACTGGTAAAATGAAAAGGGACAAGTGATCGTCAGTGTCCTCTGTAATAACACTGGACATGACACAGACTGTTTTGTTTTAAATTAGCAAGTGAAGAAAAATGAGGTTTTATCCTGTGTTCAAGATGACAAATATCGGCACTTTGTGGGTTTCTAATGAAAATGTTCCCAGCAGCAGGACTTTCTTTGAACTCGGTCACAGTGTGTAACTGAAAATGACGACCAGCACAGAAGGTCCAAGTCCAGTTTGCACCTCGGTTCTCAGCTTTAGGTCCAATTTGAGGTTTTCACTGAAACTTCTTGTTGATCTTTTTCTTCTTCATTTGACAGTCATCACAGACTTTGACAGACATGAACCCAACAGCCCGCAGTCTGGCCCGTAGATACCTGCCGTATGACTGAGGATGTGGTTTCCAGTCAGTCATCAGAGACGAAAACTGGATTTTAAACTTGGTCACACATTATGTTCACAGACTTCAGGTAACAAACTGTTGCTGTCTCACGCAGCTCCTCTTCTGTCTGTAGTCATCAATCCTTTTATTCAAATAAAACAAAGTAATGTCCATGTCAAACATTTTGACATGAGGGTTTGTAACAAGACCTTTAATCAAATTAATGCTAATAACAAATCCCAACGAGACAACAGCTGAACCCTGGAGTGGAGTGAAGCAGCAGCCGTGAGCGCGACCTTGTTCAGGTTTTCAATGTTTGGTCAGGAAATCGGAATCATTAGCTTTGTCTTAAAGTGAGAGACACATGAGTCTGAAGAAATGTAGAGAATCACCAAAAATGAGTCTGGAGAAAATAATCGGTGACGAACTGAAACCATTTGGTACCTTGAAGTGAAATAGTTGGTTTGGCAGAATGAGCCTTAAAGGAACAGTTCACCATCCTTCACAGAATAAAATGTTCAGAGCAGCAGCGATCAGTCCAGTCCAATGACCAAACTAATCAGCAGCTGTAATGCAAATCAGTTGTGTTCAATTGAAAAATGCTGAAAGCTTGATGGTTCCAGTTGAAGGTTTCCCACTGTTCCCAGTCTGGTTGTGGCTTATTTGTTTTGCACTGTTCTGATGTTTTACGGACCAAACCAAATGTAATTGACCATAATGAATATAGTAATTAGTTGCAGCCCTAAGGTCATTGTTAGCTTAGCTTAGCATTAACACTGGAGAACTCAAGCTACAAACATGTTGGCGCGTTAATGTTGAACACAGGTGTGAGACTGACTCAGTGACGCCAACTCTTTTCTAAAATTGCGAGCTGCGACGCCTCCATGGAGGCTTTGTAGATTTTGAATTTTGACTACTGTGACTTTTCCTGCTGTAGGCCGCTGTGCTCTTCACTTGTTCTTATCTGATGTTGGCGTGACGTGTGTGTCGGCGGGTGGAGGTCGTTTGCAGCCGACCTCTGCTGCGTATTTATTTAGTTGAAATCTCAGTGTTGGCTTTATTTATGACCGGTAGACGCCCTCTGCCTCCTGACACTCTCTCCTGTTTTTGTTGTTCTGTTATAAAAATAAATGGACTTTTATAACCGACTGCTGTCTGATGTGCTGACATACACCCACACCTTCAGGTTCACAGGTCACAAATGATGACTGTTGATGATGTGAACTGCCTGTGCATGTAGACAGGTGACAACACAGTCCCAGTGAGGTGCTGGGCCCCGTGCTACCAGAACAGCTCCACCGTGGCACTGACTCTCCATGAGGGATGAACACTGTTCTTCCAACAGATGTTCCCTCATGTGGTGTTTTGATGATGGTGGTGGAGACGCTGTCTAACATGTCGCTCCAACATGTCCCATAGCTGTTCAACTGGGCTGAGACCTGGTGACTGGGAAGGCCACAGCATCTGGTTAACAACATCATGGTCCTCCTCATCAGACCAGTTAGGGACCCCTGGTGTCCTGTGGATGGGGGGGGCTCTGTCGTCCTGGAGGAGACCTTTCCTGTCAGGAGGGACGAGTTTGATCAAAGGGTGAAGGTGGTCACTCTCTAAGGGGACAAGAGGGGCCAAACCCTGAGAGCACAGCAAAGCCCCCCCCCCCCCGGGGGGGGGGGTGGAACCTCCTGCCTGTGTCCACAGCCAGAGGGAGACTGGTCTCTTTATCAAATTGAAAAGTTAAAATGCTCCAGACAGGGAGCTGAGGTATAAAAACTGTGGTGCAAAGTAACTAAGTACATTTACTCAAATACTTTACTTGGGTTCACTTGAGGTACTTTGAGTATTTCACATTTATGACACGGTAGGCCATTTTATTCCCAGACACCTATGGACAGCTGGAGTTACTTCGCAGATTCAGATTAAAGTAAGAAAATCCATAGAGTGACATTTTCCATTAACCCTGTGAATCCCGACATGTCAAATAACTGAGATGTTTATTAACCCTTTTAACAAAATCCAAAAGAAGATTCAAGATTTTTGCCATTTATGCAGAGACAGTCAGTCCAGGCATATAGGAATAAATGTGCCATATTATTTAGATTAGTTTAATTTATTTTGTGTCACTTTTGGCGATTTTTATACAAATGTTTTTTAGGGTTAAGATGAAGCTTTGTGAAGGCGGACAAACTGCTCCGTTTACATTTATCCCCACCTGAAGTGATTAATCTACCGGACCTGGTCCCTGAAGGCCCGTTCAGGGGTCCGTCAGTCTACGACACTACAGCAGGCAAACGGACAATCCTGGTTGAAAACGGGTTTTTTCCCAGTCCGGGTTTCTGGGGTGAACTGGTCCGGTCTGTGGCCCCTCCCCGCTCCTCCTCCTCCTCCTCGGATCGGCCGGCCACATTCCCCGCTACCTTTCACCTCTGAGAACCCCCGATCTAACGGCGAAGCAGCGCGGACAAACACCGGGACAACATGGTAAGAACCGAGTCGAGACAGTCCCCCGGGTTAGATAGTGGTTGATAGGAGCCGGTCCGTGACTGTTCGGGACCGCGCGGATCTCCGCTGGACCGTTATGTGGCTGCGCGTGCGGCGTGATGTTAGCCAGCATGGCTACCGTTAGTTAGCCGCTCTGTCCGCCGACACCGACCGTTGCTCGGTGCTTAGTCACCCATAGGCTTTCACGGTAACGGGCCTTGAGCCCGGGACGTTAAGGCACGTTTCTGTGGTTTTATCCGTGTAATGGTTTTTGTCCGGGTCGGGCCTGCCCCCAGGCCGTGTGCCCCGGGGCGGCCATCTTATTCCGGCCGTGGTCCTGCAGAGCAGAACAGTTCGTACCCAGCCGAGACAGGCTCCCGGACCCGGACTAAACTGGACCAGTAGGACTCGATGAACGAAACTAAACCGGTTCAGATTAACTAGCGGGGTCACGAGAGTGCGTTTAGCCTGGATTAGTGAGCAGAACCACACTGGTGGCGGTGACCAGTAGTCTGAGGCCTGCACCAGTTACCCGCGGCTAACCAGTAACTGACCAGTGCCAGTACCACTAACTAACCAGCTCCAGCAACTGGTCCAATCTGAGCACACCACCAATATTCAGACATCTTATAAACAATAATGTCAGAAGGCAAATTATCTTTAGTTTATTAGTTTACTGGTTAATTAATCAGCAGCAATTTGTCTTCAAATAATCAAACGGTTGTGGGACCAAACCAGCAGCTCGGGTGGGGGAATAAATAACAGCAACTGGTCTTAGTGGAGTGAAGTGTTCAGTTTCAGCAGTATACAACCCCCCCCCCCCCCCCCTCCCCCAAAAAGTACTAAATACCACAGTGCACAAATACTGTTGCAGGTGAAAGTCCTGCATTGAGAATATTACTTCTGTAAAAGTGCAAAAGTATCAGCATCCAAATCTACTTGAAGTACCATCAGTACCAGTACTCGTCCTCCAGAACGGCCCGTGTCCCAGTAACGTCTCTGATACTGGATCATAGTGACTAATTACTGTGTCCATCACTTTAATGCTGCAGCTGGTAAAGGTGGAGCTGATGGTAACTACCTTATATACTTATACTGGGAAGTACTTTCCATCCTGCTGGGTAGCTGGTGGATTTCCTACTGGGATCAATAGAGTCTGATGGTTCTACTGGGTTTGGTTTGATTCATCTGATTCTGGGCCTGAAGGTATCAGGTACATGTAGTGTAGTAAAAAGTACACGGTTTGTCTCTGACATAGAGTCACAGGATGAAGGAGCAGGACGTGGAAGTACTCAAAGTACAAAGTATACTTCAGTGCAGTACCTGAGTAAATTAATACTGTTCATTCATACTAGCAATCAAATAAAACTATTTATACTGAATGTTTTGTACAAAAAAATTAGCCCTCTGTGGCAAAAAAGATGGAACTTAACAGAAAACAGATAAGGACGTGTAAAAACCAGTGTATTTATATCATACCATATTATATATTATATATATTATACCATATATCTGTGGTAAAGATTCACGTGTCCCTGTTTTTCTGAACTTGTAGAAATGCAGCTCTGGCACGTCTGCCTGTTGTAGGTGTGTTTCCACTAGTGTCCCAACGATACGATAACCGTCTCAGAACATATCACAGTATTACACAGTTACTTTTACTATCAGCTTCAAAGACCCTCAAGAACGAAAACAGTCTTTTTCTACTGCAGGTGACTGTGACAGCTGTCTGAGCTGGACTGCAGCACTAGACTGACCCTAAAGAGAAAACACAGTTACAAAGATAAAAAACAGAAACTAAAGCATGTTAGCACCGGTAGTAGAGGAAGTATTCACATCATTTACTCAAGTAAAAGTACTAATACCACACTGTAAAAGTAGCCTACTCTGTTACAAGTAATGTAGAGTGCATTTTATAACCAACGTTTATTGTTTGGGATTAAAGTTAGACATGGGACACACACTCTGACCTGGATGGAGAGGCGGTGCTCTCTTCTGGCGAATGGAGTTTGGTGATTTCAGCCTCGTCCTCTCTGCCCTTTGTCCGCTGCATGTGTGCGTGTGGTGCCCGGTGTCCAAGCACGAAGTAGCAGAAATTGGCAATACTCAAGTACAGAGATCTAAAAAGTGTACTTGGGTACAGCACTTCACTAACTGTACTTTGTTTCTTTCCAACCCTGCAGTTAAGTGTATCAAATAACGTATGCATGGAAGTATTTATTATGGACTTACTACCACTGAGTGCCTGAGCCGCTGTCATGTTCTCTGCAGGCATCAGGTGTGACAGTGAACGATGAGGTCATCAGGGTATTCAACGAAATGAAGGTGAGGAAGTCTTCGACCCACGACGAGGTGAAGAAGAGGAAGAAGGCTGTGCTGTTCTGCCTGAGCGAGGACAGGAAGAAGATCATTGTGGAGGAGGGGAAGCAGATCCTGGTGGGTGACATCGGAGAGACTGTGGATGACCCCTACGCCTGTTTTGTCAAGCTCCTCCCCCTCAATGACTGCAGATACGGCCTGTATGACGCCACCTATGAGACCAAGGAGTCCAAGAAGGAGGACCTGGTCTTCATCTTCTGGTACGGTATCACTCGGTATCACAACTGAAGTAGGATAAGACCAATCTTAGGACAAAACATTCACAATAAATCATAAGTGAACTGTTGTTCAAACCATGAGGCAGACAGACAATGAGCTGCAACTGAATATTCATCGAAACAAGCCAATTGATGCGCGGCGGCTGTGAGAGGTTGTGCAGGGACTCTTTGTCCGGCCACTGTCCTGCTGACAGACAGCTGTTCTGACAACTGTAAAGAGAAATGCGCCACTCGCGTCTCGCTGTCAGTGTAGATTCCCAGTAAGGGTCAATGTTTTTGTAGTATCTGTTTTTGGTGTTAACACTTTGTAGACGTCTCTGTGCCCTCATCTTGTTGTGGGTGTGTCTGAATGAATGAATGTTGTGTATCTCGTGTCTGAAAAGGCCTGTACTGTATAAACGTGTTGCAGTGTGACTCAGCCAGTCAGCAAATACTTACATATTCGCCATTCGGGACAGCTCTAGTGCATTTGCTTAAATATACACGTCATATTGATCTATGTGAAGTTCTCTCACGAGGTAAGGTGGCCGCCCTCCAACCGCAAGGTCGGCGGAAGGCTCGATTCCTGTTCTCTCAAGCCCACACCTTGAAGTGTCGCTGGGCTAGACACGACCATAAGCTGCTCCTGATGGACAGCGACGCCATCGCTGTGTGTGTGTGTGAGACAGAGAGTTGGTGCCACAGACGGCCGCCTCGGTTTTGTGCCGGAGACAAATTCCTTGTGCGTGTAACATACGTGACCAGTAAAAGTGATTATCACTGTCATTCCATTCATTTGACGCTGACATGCACATGTGCTGTTGTGCCCAGATGTAAAAAAATCAGAAAATAAGGGGCAGAAGACAAAAAGCACAAACATCCAAGTGAAAAGACAGAAGCAGACTTTGATGGCCCCGGGGCCAGAGGTTCTGTTTGAAGTGCCTCTTAACAATTCTTGTTAGAAAGTCAATGAAATGACTTGGAAAAGACGTAGAACCATCACAAAGAGACAGAGTGACTGTAAATAGAGAGAAGTTATCCATTGTGCTGTTTTGTAGTCAGTCTGGGACTGCATCGTAGGAGGACGGGGCCCCGGGGCCTGTTGTCACCTGATCTGTCTGTGGGAGCGCCCATGCTGATCGCTTCATCCTTTAGGTAGTTTGCAAACAGCCTGACACCACCGGATTGCTGCTTCACATGCGAGGTTTGAACTAAAGAAAACGTGAAGACACCGCCCGCCTTCTCTGACGTTTGGGGGCTTGTTACTGTCTCTACAGATGTTTTTCATTGCTGATAATGACAGTGATGATTAGTGGCATCCTGATGGGTGTGTTGCTCCGCAGGGCTCCAGAGAGCGCTCCACTGAAGAGCAAGATGATCTACGCCAGCTCGAAAGACGCCATCAAAAAGAAGTTTACAGGTGAGGTGTCAAGTGACATTATAGGTGATTACCTTTACCTGTGAGCAGCACAGGAAGTCTGTCACACAAAGTCTGTCACACCTGGAAGATCTCGGGCAGGTCCTGCTCTTTGCTTAGACCAGGGGTGGCCAATTCCAGTCCTCGAGGGCCGCTGTCCTGCTTGTTTTCCAACTATCCCTGCCTGACCTGCTGCTGATTACCTGGCTCAGGTGTGTTCAGCCAGTCAGAAGCTGGAAGATACCAGTTCACTTTGTCTTTCCTCACTCCACTTTCATCTAAGATGGTATCTCCCAGCTTCTGACTGGCTGAACACACCTGAGCCAGGTAATCAGCAGGAGGTCAGGCAGGGATAGTTGGAAAACAAGCAGGACAGCAGCCCTCGAGGACTGGAATTGGCCACCGCTGGCTTAGTTTCTGAGGTTTGTAAGCACTCTGAACATGTGTGCATGTTGCCTGGCAACACAAAGATCCTGTGTGGGGAGACGTCTCATCTGTTGTATCATCACTGGTCGGAGCTGGAAACAAACAGCCACAGGGTGGAATGTCCTAGTCCAGGTGTGGTCGGTCAGTCGTCGAGCTCAGGTGTGACTTGTTTTCATGAAGATCAAGACGGATTGATTCTTGAGCGTCTTGGTGTGTCTGTGAGTGTGTGTACCTGTAGGTTTGCCTCAGGTGTGTGCCTGACCCCTCGGTGACCCCCGGTGTGTCTTCTCAGGTATCAAACACGAGTGGCAGGTGAACGGGCTGGACGACATCCAGGACCGCAGCACACTGGCTGAGAAGCTGGGCGGGAATGTGGTGGTGTCTCTGGAGGGCAAGCCGCTGTGATGTCACCGTGGCCGAGCGGAGCCAAGCCAAACCGCCGTGCCATCCGGACCGAAGCACCCACCCCCACCTGAACACCGCAGCTTCACCCAGCAGCTTGCTCTGTCTGTATCCATGTTCTGAAGGAGTTAGCGTCTTTAGACCTCTTTGTTTTCTTTTTGCTTTTTTCCAACATGGAGATCTCATTAACATAACGATATGCAAACACCTCCCAGTTCGTTGCCACATGACTTCTGTTCACCTGGCAGAAAAACACCGACACACTACCAAACCCCAGGAAGGTTGTCTCTCTCTCACGGCCAGTTTTGCCAAAAAGTCGATGTGAAGGAAGCAGCCACATGTGTTGGAAGGCGAGCGCCGCACTGCGATGCTCCGCCTCCTGCAGCACACGGGTTTTTTACATGTGACTTTATTTATTATTGTAAAGTGTTGTTTCTTCTCCAGTATGTTCACACCAGACACACATTGTTAGACTATGCATCCAGAAGAGAAGATGCTCACCCAGCACTTTTCATTGAAACACTACAGTTGAGACACCACCCTGACGTCTAAGTCTCTGTATTCATGTCACCGAGCTAACGTTTGTTTACCTCAGTTTTCATTCCTGTCAGATGCACCGTCATTCTAGCTGTTTGGTCGTCGCCTTACTTTCAGTTCGAATGTAACCGCCACACCAGAGTTAGAGTGCACTTTTGTTTTGTTGAGACACACTACAGGAAGCAGATTTGACCCCAGCAGTGAGAGACGACCCCACGACAACAACGAGAACACGATGACATCTGGAGCCTTAAAGTGGAACGTTGTTTCTGAGATCACAGGAAGCCACTTTGCAATAAAAGCCTGTGGCAGATCTGACACCTCCTGCCTTGTCTCTGCTTCCACCAATCACAGAACGCTTTCACCTGCAGGTCGCTCAGTCGAGATCCAGCACAGAGGCTGAACAGGTGTCAGTCACTTCCTGTGCGTGGGTTACCTCTCAGGCTCAGATGACCTGTGAGTGGAAATGTTGGGTGAAACACTAGAGTCAGCGTCACCTCAGCAGAGTTCCAGTAGAGCCCAGACCTCACTCTGACCCCAGTAGAACGCCAGTGTAACACAGCTGTGTTCTAAAGTGTCACACCAGTAAAACCTCAGTGTGACCCCAGTAGAATCACTGGTCAAAGTAGGACCACATCAAAACCTGTATCAACTCAGTAGAACCCTTTTCGTTTAATTTATCAGCTTTGGCCCCAAAAGACCCATAAAACAGTATGAAATGAACATGGACCCGGTTGTGTTCTGTACCAGCCCGGTCCTGGACTAACTCTGACAGACCTCAGGTCTCAGGCCTGACTTCCTGTCAAGTCCAGCAGCTTCAGGATCTGATTGATTGGAAGCTGTAAATTCCTGACCTTAAAAGGCCTGAAGCTGTAAACGCACCCAGTGACTCAGCTTCAGCAGAACGCAGAACCAGGTCTGAGTTCAGCTGAGACCACATGAATCTTGTTGTATGAAAGAGCAGAAAGAGATGGGGGACGCTCCGAGAACCTGATCCTCCTGCTGCTATTTCTGGACCTCACATGCTTCACTCACCACGTCCACAAAAGGACAGAGTGCACAGAGATGAGCTGAGACCACAATAGACGCACAGCTACACAACAACAGACACACAACAGGTTAATATGGCAGCAGATGGAATCCAACATCTATAAATACACATATTTAGTGAATGTGGAAACGAACATGCTTAGAAGCATAGACTACACATAA
Source organism: Monopterus albus (assembly GCF_001952655.1). NCBI lineage: Eukaryota > Metazoa > Chordata > Actinopteri > Synbranchiformes > Synbranchidae > Monopterus > Monopterus albus. The sequence goes on from NW_018128283.1 coordinate 349,841, forward strand.
GTTGTAGAGCTAAGTAGATAAACACACTAAATGTAGGAATAAAGTGTGAAAATGGCAGCATTTTAATTTGGTGATGTTGAAATGTAACAAAACTCGTACACTGAGAACAAGGAGACAAGTAGGAAACTGGACGTGTTTAAAAGGACTTTTGAAACAAATTAGTTTTAAAGAGTTTTTGCCTTTTGAAATGAATGAAAACATGAACAACAAGAAATGAGACACCTGCTTTCTGAGGAAGTTTCCTCTAGCTTCCAGTGTTTGTGCTAAGCTATGCTAACCGTGAGGCAGACTGAACTGATAATAAGATTGATCTGTTTATCCAGCATAAACTCAGAGGGTTGAAGGGTGTTTGTTTATCCCTCCAGATGCTAGTGACAAAAACTCAGCCCAGTTTTCACCGTGAAGTCACCATGTCCCCTCTGCCAGCAGCAGAATGAGCAGCTCCTGTGTGCAGTGTCCCTGTGGACAGACACACACACCTGTCACTGCATCACTGTGAAGCTGGAGGGAACTTAGAAACAGGACAATTCTCAGGCAGGTTCTGCAGCCTCTGCTCCTCTGGTTTCTACGTGGGTTTATGGAGGTTTGTTCAGGAGGGACGTCGGAGGTGATGAGATCCTCAGGAAGTGGACGTTACACTGAGTCAGATCAATGTGTTTCATGTCTGTGTTCATGTGTCACTGGGTTAGGACTCTGTCAGGCACTGAGGATTTTATAGAAGCCCAACTTGGCCCAAATCTATTTTCACAATAGATTTTTTTCAAGTGAGCCCAGCTTAGTGCTAAGCTAAGTGAAACTAAACACTTCCTGTCTTGGATGCAGGGTTTCAGACAGACAACAGAGAGGTCTGTTCAGAAAGTGAACAGGATGTTTCACTGTTTCCATGATGGTGTTGTTCCAGAGAGAAGAAGGAACGTGAGTGTGTCTGCAGCGCCAAGCGCCACTGGTTCCACACAATCACACATCTACATTAAATCGGTTTATTATACACACACTGTTTGGGGGTTTAGGTTCTCCATGTTTGGTGCTGGAAAGTAACCAGGTACATTTACTCAGATTAAGTACAGTTTAGAGGTATTTGTATTTTACCTGTATATTTACATTTTACACTTTCTGCTACCTTACATCAGAGGGAAACATTGTATTATTTCCTGCTCCAGATTTACATGGCAGCTGCAGTTTCTGGTTTTCATATCAAGACTTTACATTAAAAAACCGTAAAACAGATTGTGTGCCTTGTATGACAGGCAATCACTGCACTAACAGCAACCCTGCATAGAACTGCAGTATAAGGAATGGAAACATTTTCTTAGCTGTGTTTCATAAACCCAAGTAAAATCTAGTGATACTAGTTAATGTTCTGGAGTTAACATATTAAATACAGGAACAATACTAGGGTACTACCTTTCATGAAACATTAAAAGTAAAAATACACATTATGCAGAAAAAAGAGGTTTATTGTATATTTTACATTAATCTCTAATCATCATTTGACTTTTTCCATTGTATATATTATCAAGTTTTGTCTATAAAATGTTACTACAGCTGTAAGATACATGTAGGGCAGTAACGTACAATGTTTCCCTCTGAAGTTTTTGTCATTTCATATAAAGTAACCTAAAACGGAAATACAAAGTATAAGTACCTCAATACTGCAGTAAAGCATGTGAATAAATGTACTTAAGTTTGTTTCCATAAAGAATCTGATCAGAACATTTAAACGTACGAAAGGTAAAAGACTTTAGTTATGAATGGACGAAACAAACATCCCGAGGTGGTTTTTTGGGGCCATGAAAACTCCGAAGACTCAATTTCCCAGAATTCCTCTCGTCTGCTTACAGAGTTAGCAGTGACTCCCACTGGTGGTCACTGCGAAGAAGTACAGATAGATAATTACCCGTGAGGATACACTTACACTATTTAATGCTTTTTCAAGATTTATTTCATTTTTACTGGTCACTTGTCTCTATTTTATTTTACAATCTATATTGTTTACAACAACGTTCCCAGATGGAAAAAAGAAACACTGACTTTTCAACCTCTCCTCCCAAAACACCACACGTGTTCAAAGGTATTAATTAAATGACTTGGCTCCTTTCTTCCTATCTGAAATAATATTCAGAGCGCCTGAATTGATTATATGATTTGTTTGATGTTGTACCTAATGACTCCGGCTTCCTCCCACGGTCCAAAGACATGCACCTTAGCCCTGTGATGGACTGGCGACCTGTCCAGGGTGGACCCAGCCTCTCAGGACTGGCTCCAGACCCTCGTGACCTTCGTCAGGAATACGCCGTATAGACAATGGGTGGATGGATACCCAATTATACACGTAGTTAATGTTTTATTGTGTCTTCATCCTCACAAAATCATATTTGTTTATGAAAATGTAAACGTTGGTTAATTTATTGGGGGGGGAACACATTTGTGTAGAAGAATACGTTTTTGCTACTGAACTCTTAAAAAATTTGTTTATTACAGATGTTTCATGTCGAGTGATTTTTCTTTTCTGGCAAAAATAAGCCCTAATGTTTATGGTTACATTTATACCTTTTAATATTTATTCTATTTAGCGTAGAAAAATGTGGCACTATTAACATTTTGATAAGGCTACCGTTAACTTTTTGTTTGTTATGAATCATATGTGGTTTTTAATCATTTTTTTTGTTTGGAATTTGATTCTTAATATTTGTCGTTCTATTTTTGTCATTTGTTTTGTAACATTTGTTTCTTATTAATCATTTTATGTATTTTAAATGTAAATATTAATTTGTTGTATTTAGTTTTAATTTGTTTAGATTTTTTGACATTTTAACATTTTTATTTTACATAGTTGTGTATCTTTAAACAACATTTATGTATTTATTTAGTTTGTTTGGGATTTTTAAAATATTAATTTTTTTATTTTAAATCTGATTGCTGAAAGTTGCTTCGCCGTCGTGGCGTCACGCCACTTCCGGTCTCCACCCGTGGGCAGCCATGATGGTGCGTTCTAGCTTTATCTTTTTTTTTTTCCCCTCTGCTCTCTCTGCTTATTGTTTCCCTCCTTTACCTGGGTCCTAGTTTGTAGCAGGCTCGTTGGCCCGCTCCGCTGCTCAGTATTGTGTTACGGTAAGTGCGTCGGTAATCTAACGGTTCTGTGCTCTCTGTGTCTTACAGCAGGAAGGGCTGGACGACGGACCCGACTTCCTCTCCGAGGAGGACCGGGGAGTAAGTGTCACTGTTTACCTGTCTATGTTCACCTGTCTATGTTCACCTGTCTGTCTGCGCTCACCTGTCGACCCGTCTGAGTTCTACTCTGTGTTCTGTTCGGCTCAGCTAAAGCAGCTAGTTAGCTTTAGCTCGGGGTTTCTAGCCTCGTTAGCCGTCGCTGCTAGCGTTAGCTTCACGCTAACGGTTTGTAAGCTTCAGACTGGGTCTGTCGGCGGCGGTTAAACAGGTTTTCTAGGCTGAGAATCCACACGCTGACCCCACTGGTATCCGTGCAGCCGCGGGCCGTTAGTCTCTGATACGCTTGTTAGCCAGGTGTAGCAGAGGCTGCAGTGACTGTCACATGACTGGCACAGTTCTCTGAGATTACCTGGGTCACTTGCTTCAGTCCAGAACAGAGTGACACATCTGTTACCTGTGAATCCAGTCTGTTACTGGTTTGTGTGGGGAAACACTAGTTGTTTCCCAGTTCCAGGTGCTAACTTCTGTTCAGTGGGTAGAGGGGAGGGAGAGCCATAAAGTCAGCAGCCTGCTTTAGACTCACTTTCTCTTCTTTCTTTTTTTACTGTTTCATTGCTTTTCATATCATTCCAGAATATACAATCATTATCTTAGTGAGGAAGGCATCATGCTGATACAAGTTCATATTTCAGTCTTTAACTGAATGTGTGAGTAAAATGATTTTAAAATTAAAATCAGAGCAAACAGGTTACATATTCACTGTTCCTACTGTTAATGTTCACCAGCTGTCACTCTGAATGTCTGGTCAGAGCCTGTGGTGCATTATGGGATATGTGGTCTCTGTCCTCCTCTGCAGCCACGGGCAGTAAACGTGGACCTACAGACGGACGCTACACTGCAGGTCGACATCTCTGATGCCTTGAGTGAGAGAGACAAGGTCAAGTTCACTGTGCACACCAAGGTGAGAGGGTGAATCCAGAGGCTGACTTCTGTGTTGCTCTGAATCCTCGTCTCCATCACTGCAGTGTCAGAGCCAAAGTTCACATCACTGCTGCAGTTTACCTCCTGGTGCCTCAGACCTGATGTGTCCACAGCAGTGTTAACAGACCAAACCAGATCTGGGCCACCTGTGTATGTGCTCCTAGACCCGATTCCTCTCCGACCTCTGACTGTGCAGCGCCGTCAGAACATCAGATCAGAATCCATGTGGTCGTTTTAACGTCTCCTCCTCTGCACATACGGCCTGTCGTCATCATTCGGCGGCAGCCCGTCACAGACCGGTAACAATAAACATGGAGGAGAGCGACGACAGTGACGGGGTCAGTGGAGAGACCAGGACGTTTCACATGTGGTGGACGTTTATGGAGAAGCTTCTGATCAGGACAAACTAGAAGGAACATGTCGTAACCCAGTGGTTTGGGAGGAAACTGGGCCATTTGACTGTCACACACACCACCTGGTTGTTATTCTTGTGTGCACATGGCTCACATTTCAGTTCCATCTTTGCATGTGTGGCAGTTTAGGAGCTCAGCGGTGTTCATACTGGAGCCGGGTACACAGCGCTGACACACATGGACGGGAAGCAGCAACACAAGCATCAGATCTGAGTGTTAGGACCTGAGATGTGGTTTCAGCCTTAGTTGAACTGAAGCAGATGTTTGCGTTGGTCACAGTGCATAGTCTCTAACACTCACACTCAGAAATGTTTATTTGATGTTCAAGAATTTATTACAAATGTACAGCTTCACTGGTTAAACAGCTTAGGTGATGTTTCTGGCTCCAGGTCACATGTTTGTATTCTTAGTCAAACACACATATATGTTGTGTTTATATGTTCACACTGATCAGATGAAGTTTGTTCCCACAGAGCACGCTCCCCAACTTTAAGCAGAACGAGTTCTCTGTGGTTCGACAGCATGAAGAGTTCATCTGGCTGCATGATTCGTTTGTGGAAAATGAAGACTACGCAGGATACATTGTAAGAAACGCACACTATGTTTTATGATATTTAGGTTCCAATGGGTGACACAAAACATGGCATTCTGCATCACCCAGTGGGTTCTTGCAGGAGGCAAAACCTATGTGCAGGAAGCATGGGGATGTAAGATCATTTAGATCTACTACCTAATGTGTTATTATTAAGACTTTGTTGAAAGCCACTGAAGTTCCCCTTTAATGAATGCCAGTGTTTTACTGACTGGGAACAGGATCCAAAATGGAACCTGCAGAATTTGACCCTAGAACGGTTTAATAACACATGAGGGCACGATTACAAAGAAGATCGCTAGAACTGGTTACACAGCTGTGTGTGCAGTGGTTCTCAGTCTTGTTGTTGTTTTGTTTTAGATCCCCCCCGCTCCTCCCAGACCAGACTTTGATGCATCCAGAGAGAAGCTGCAGAAGCTGGGGGAGGGGGAAGGGTCCATGACCAAGGAGGAGTTCACCAAGATGAAGCAGGAGCTGGAGGCGTGAGTCCACACTAAGGCCCCAAATATGCTTCACACATGTACGTGGGTGCATGTGACAGTGTGTAGCCCGACGCATGTCCCTGGTGGATAGCCAGCCAGTCAGTCAGTCAGTCACAGTATTAAACTAACATGGTGTCTGTGGAGGAACGTGTACTGCAAGATTTCTGAATGAAGAGGTGACGAAGTATTATAAATATACAGACATGCTCAGTTAGGGCTTCGATGAACTGGTCAGCTGTGGAAGGGAACCCAGACAGAAGGGCTCCGCTCTCTGTTGCTGTTTGTGCTCCTAACTGAGACGCTCAGACTGCACCTCACGCTGCATCATGTTAGGATTTTCAGGTGACACACAGCAACGTGTATGTTTCGGGCCACAGCTTCTACCACACAGTGATTCAGTTATGTTAGTGTCTGCTGAGAGAAGCCCACCACCCTGACTGCCTGCTGTGTGTGTTCACTCAGAGAGTACCTGGCCATCTTTAAGAAGACTGTTGCCATGCATGAGGTCTTCCTGTGTCGCGTGGCGGCTCATCCTGTCCTCAGGAAAGACCTTAACTTCCACGTCTTCTTGGAGTACAACCAGGATGTGAGTGACGCTTTATTCACACAAACATAGTCTTGACAGTTGCAGTTTGGAGGATTAGACAGTGGTCATAGCTGAAAGGAAGAAGATAGAAACACACCTATGATTAGGTTTATGATGTCTAGTCAAATGCTTGTAACGATTTACCGCTTCTGCAAAAACCTGTTGCTAAAATGAATGAATAGCTTGATTTCATGGTCATATTTAGACATGAGCATGTGTAGATTAAAACAATAGTCACTCAAGTACGTGAAATGTCCAATCCAGTATGTGCAACCACATCATTTCTCAGCAGCTATGGTGTTAAACCCCTCTGTCCGCTGTGGCACACTATGGTCATAAACCTGGGCTGTTCTGCTTTGTCTCCTGTGTCCGTGCATGGGGAATTCATTTCACATAGGTTGAAATAAATAGGATTTAAGGTCCTATAGCATATTTTACATGTTGTTTCATGATAGTTATGCAGGTGACACCCAGCCACAGGGACCTGGTTACGTTTTATTTGGCTGTCAGTGGTAAAGCTGTATTTTCCCTGCTACACACGATTATCCCAATTATTATCCTGATTATTCTACACAAAGCAGAACGCTGTGTTAACATTGGTGTCTGTAGACTGTGCGTTTTGATTCCAGTTCCTACATTTGAATAAAGTGTCATCAGAGTTGCCCTAAGCTTCTCTCTTCTCGCCGATTATCTCTGTCTCCTGCAGCTCCCAAAGTGACTTCCAGAGTTAAAAAAAAAAGATCAAGTGCTCGTCACTCTGAAGGCTTTGGCCAGTTCAGACTGAGTTCCTACCTGAGACGCTTGATAAATACACTGTGGTGAAGCAGAGAACAAATTTGATTTCATCAGTCTATGTAGTTACAATGACGTTGACTTTGGGACTGAGTAAATACAGATGTCGACACATTTTCTATGCTGCATTATAGGGAAAAACTTATCCATAATTTCAAATGTTATTTATCAGAAAAAAACAAGAAGAAATGACTTTTCTTATTCCTCAGCAACAGGACACGCTTGTCTTCATGTGCGCATCTTCTAGTTTAATTGTGACAGTATGTTGGTATCAAAAAAAGGACCTGTGTTTCACGCCTGCTGTGTGTGGAGTACGTATACTGTTGCTGCACGTGACCTCTGACCTCTCCGCTCTGACAGCTGAGTGTACGAGGGAAGAACAAGAAGGAGAAACTGGAGGATTTCTTTAAGAACGTGGTGAAGTCTGCTGACGGCGTCCTGGTAGCTGGAGTCAAGGTGACCAACGCAAACGCCAGAGTCAAGACAGTGGCCTGAGTTTTGTCTCTGTCAGGGTCAACTTGGTTTTCTCTCCATGTTTCAGGATGTGGATGATTTCTTTGAGCACGAGAAGACTTTCCTGTTAGAGTATCACAACAGAGTGAAAGACGCCTCGGCCAAATCCGACAGGATGATCCGCTCACACAAAAGTAAGAGTCAAGCTCAAAATGTAACTAATCATTAAGATGAAAGTAATGGTTGATGTGGGGAAGGTCCGAGAGGGGTGTTCCGGGGGAATCTGACCTGTTGTATGATGGTTAAACATACATAAATGCCTGCAGGGTAAATATCAGATCCTGATAAGATGGAGTGCATGTAAACACACTCGTTGACCACAGGAGTTATATTTGGATGTTGGAGGTCAGACTTGACGTCCTACATGATTAGGTGCGCAGGAGGTGGATTCAGACCTGTGAATGAAGCTGTTGAAACTGATGTAACTCTGTTTGTGTTCAGACGCTGCAGATGACATCAACAGAATCGCCTCGTCTCTCTACACGTTAGGAACGCAGGACTCCACAGACCTGTGCAAGTAGGAGCTACAGCCAACATTTAAACCCGTTTCAACAGAAATGGGACTATTTTATCATAGCCAGCTTGTTTATTTTTTACATAGTTTTCATTGTGATGTTTCAGTCATGGGATCAGTCCCTCTTGTTGATCTGTTTGTTTCTCATTTCTTCTGTTGAAGGTTCTTCCTGAAAGTGTCGGAGCTGTTTGAGAAAACGAGGGTGCGTTTGTTTCCACCTGTGAAGCCCTGACCCGCCCACTCTGAACTGATTTTTGAACCCAAACTGAAACTTAATCAAAACAGACGACTGCCACTCAGCCTCCTCTGGCACTCTGTCATCAATGTTTGAGTGATGACAGAGTGCAGAGTGAGACGGAGACTGTTGTTCTAACACCTTACTGCTGACCTGGGTTCACATCTGCATGCTCGTGTCTGACAGTGTAGTCCTGTGTAAGCAGTCCAGGCCCACAGTAGGTCAACATGTTTTTCTTCAGCTTCGTGCTAATGAAAAACAAAAATACCCAGTGTTATCAGACTTAAGTGTTCCTCTGCTTCAGGTTTAGGCTGCAGTTAAACCTGTGTTGTCTGTGATAAAACTGTGAGGTCTCTTAAAGCTGAGTGTGGGGACAATACACTGCTTTGGTTCTCTGCACTGATTCTGTCTATTGCTGTTTGGCAGAAAATCGAAGCTCGAGTTGCAGCAGATGAAGACCTGAAGCTGGCCGACCTCCTGAAATACTACCTGAGAGAATCGCAGGCTGCAAAGGTCAGACTGCTCACTCACACCTTAAAGCATCGGTCTCATGTTTGTGTTCTTAGTCAAACAGTCACATAGTTATTCTGTCTTGTCGTCAGCAAATCTCAGGTGTGTCAGTCTTTCCACACTTCCTGGCTTCCTGTCTGTGACACTCAGCTCCCACTGGTTCCTACTGAAGTGCTAAATCTTTAAAAACACCTCAGAAGTACATAGTTAATTTTTTTAAATTTTCAAATGAATTTCTGAACACTGCTGTAGTCTTAACAAACAGAAGGAAGTGGTGTATCTGTTAGGAACTATTTTCAGCAGCGGATGAATCCACATTTGGTCTTTATTGAGTATCAGTGTCAGCAGGACGGTGTATGTGGGACTCAGTCAGAATAAACTACAGTGTGTGTTCATGGTGATGAAGGAACATGTGGCCCAGGCTGTGAGAAACAATTCATTAATCAATAGTCCAGGAACTGGTTCACTCACATATTGACTTTTGTGATGTTGTGACCTGCTGCAGGACCTGCTGTACCGGAGGAGCCGGGCTCTGGTGGACTACGAGAATGCTAACAAGGCTCTGGATAAAGCTCGAGCCAAAAACCGGGATGTCCTGCAGGCTGAGACCAGCCAGCAGCTCTGCTGCCACAAGTTCGAGAAGATCTCTGAGTCTGCCAAGCAAGGTCAGGTCCTCATCCAAGTTTCTGCTGTTCCTGATCATTGTTACTGGTGAAACACACTGGAAGCGAGATGCAAGTGGTGCGTTTTTCTGTCTTTAAAGTCACTAAAACAGCTGTCTGTCAGCAGGACAGGGGCCGGACAAAAAGTCTTTACCAGGCCGACCAACAGTGTAGTGGACAAAAATAGTTTTCATGTCAGATCATTGGAAAGAAATCACATTTCTATGTAGCCTATGGATTTAGATTTTATTAATGTTAGTTTTTGTTTGGATTTTTTTTCCCTGGGTTGCTACAGAGGGGGAAAGTGCAAGAAAGCAACCTGATCAGTCGTAACAGATCCCAGTAGAAACAGAAAACAACAGGATATGTGTGATTTTTAAACAGCTGACTGTGGAGATGACGCTTCATTAAACGTAGAAACTAGACCTGAAGCATAAGAAACTGAGGGTTCTACAGGAGACACGCAGGTTCAGGTTCGACTGATATAATGGGATTCTGTCAGCAGCGTGAGACGAGCATAGAAAACACTTCCAGTGCGTTTCACCATGTACCTTTACTGCATTGGATGAGGGGTGAAACGTCTTCGACCTAGAAATCTAGTCCAGTTGTTTTTTTTTCCAGCTTATTGTGACCTGGATGACTGAGAATCTGCACAGACACCTTTACTGCGTATACCAGTAGCTTCTACTCCCAGTTCTTCTAGGCATTTACCTCGTTGACTCCTGAATCTTTTCAGATGCATTCCTCGTTACTTCTGTTTCAGTTCCTTATGACTTTTACTGCTGACCTTGTTTCAGCCTTGTTGGCTATTAACGTCTCCACCTAACAAAACACAAAAGTTCCCATCATGATGAGCTGATGAGCGCATTTTATTTTAGAAATGCTGCACATTCTAATATAAAGTTCAGGTTCATCCACCTGTAGTTCCTCCTCTGCATAGAGAAAACTGCTTTGTCACAGATGTCATAGCGAGCCTGCAGTCACACCTCAGCTCACACTGAAAGATCTGCAGTAATACCGTCAGGTGGAAATTCTTCCAGACTCCTGATGACAGATATATTGATCACCATGAAATAACTCCTGATCATGGCGTATTGCAGTCCACCTCTGCTGTAGTATCTAACAGTGAGCTGTCCTCTGAACACAGAGCTCATAGACTTCAAGACAAGACGAGTGGCAGCGTTCAGGAAAAACCTGGTGGAGCTGGCGGAGCTGGAGCTCAAACATGCCAAGGTACTGAAACACTGCAGAGACTGCTAACGGAACAATTCAGCCTTTCACTTAGTCACGACAGACAGTGTTCATGCCACAGATGCCCTCCGGGTGACTCAGACCTGATGTGAACAAACCAAATCAGATCAGCAATGTCTTAGTCACTCCTCGGGTGTTTAACCAGAGTTGGGATAATTATTGCATCTCAGAGACACTTTAATGTTTTAAAGGAGGAGCACACAGATTCACCTCAGGTTTTGGGTTAATGGATAAATAAGTGGATTATGCTGTGTTATATTGAGGGATGTCAAATGGATTGTCCACAGGGTTTAAGGATTAAAAGTCATTCAGATTTAAAAAACTAAACAAAACTTCAATTTAAATCGATTCCTTAAACAACATTAGCGTTCATGCCAATTTATACTGTTAAAGGTTTTAATGCCCCAATAACACTAGTATTAATAGTTAAAACTGGGGGTTTAAAAATCTGATGGCGTGTATATATACACCATTTCACACAGTGCACCTGTGTCTCTGGCCCCGCCCCCTCTCACCTGCAGGGGAACCTCCAGCTGCTGCAGAGCTGTCTGGGTGTCCTCAAGGGTAACACTTAACTGTACTACCCTGCCCACACTGAGCTGGACACGCCCCTCTCCACAACCCCGCTCATTTCAACTGGACACGCCCCTTGCATGGGCGGAGCCTGAGCAAACGGATGAACAACACTGTGGACCAGCAGAGAGAGAGAGAGCAGAGGGTTAGCTGACAGGAAGTCATCACTAACCAGACACCATCCTCATCGTCTTCATCCTCATCCTCTCCCTCTCTTTCCAGCAGCACCTGGTGGCAGACCTGCAGCACCTGTACTGGTTCTGCATGTCCTGCACTGGACCTGCAGCACCTGTACTGGTTCTGTTGGGCCAGCAGCACCAGTAAGGTGGATTTCTTCAGAGTGATGTTCATATGAAACCCTTCACATCATCACATGACATTTTACAGGAGACAAAGTGTCTCCTGATTAGTTTTTCTTCACATTGCTTTTTTTTTTACTTTACCTGTCAGAGGGTCCGACAGAACCAGGCATGATCTCTACAGTCTGGCTCCAGTCTGATTCTGGTGTAACTGGGCCTGGGGATCATTTGAAGTGATACCAACCTGAGCTTCAGGTCTGTTTCCATTAACTTATTTAGCTTCTGTTTTCTCGGAACAGTACGAGAACTTTGTCAGGAACTATCTGATCATAGAAGAAGAAAACAACATCCTGAATCATTCCAGACGTAACTTGAAAGAAACCAGAAGCTAAAGTGGAAACATGCATATGAACATCACTCAGAGGAGACTGGCCTGTTCACAGTCTGTTGTTTCTGCAGGAACTGGTTCCAGTTGGTTGTCTGGTCTCCATCTCACCAAGTCATTTTTGTCTTTAACTGAGTCATAAAAGTTTAATTTTCTGCAAATATGTGAAACAATCTGAGTTTTCTCAATTATGAGAATGTCATGGTTCATGTTGACAGAGATCTTGAGTTTTCTCAGTCATTATTTTTGTTAATTATGAGATATCAAAGTCATAAAATATTTTGTGTTGAATGCGGTGCACTAAAATCTATTTGCATGAAGAATTTTTCAGGATCAGTGGTTTTGTTTTTTTGTTTTTTCCTGCGGTGACCTGTCCTGTTACAAAATAATTCCCAGAGCCCGACTGACAGTGAAAGTTCTTGTTATGACTGAAAACACTCAGTCGCTGTTACATGATCTTCATCGCCACACGGACTTTGTCCATTTGTCATGGAGGTGTAGATGCTCATTCTTTGCTGAGGCACTTTTAGGAGGAAATTATTCAAACTTTATGAAAAAAAATTTTTTGAAACCAGTTGATTGATTGAAGAGATTCTTTCAAAATAAGACTCAAGAACAGACAAACACGACTTGATAACATGCAGCTGGATTTGGTCTGTCCGTCATTTCTGTTGCTGCTTCAGCTGTTGTGTCAATGTCCTCAACTAATTATGTTCTCTGTCGTCTTATTTTGGCGGTGTGCATGTGTCGGGGGGCATTTTATTGTGTCGATGAACTTCCTGTGCTGCTGCTGTGTGACAGCGTTTTAAGTCCAGCTCTCGGTCCCCGTTCGTATTAAAGTGTAATGTCACTAATCAACAACAGCCTTGTACATGTTTGTATTATCTAATGAACGCTAATCACCTTCATGATCATCACCACCAACTGTAGCTTCTTTTATTTTGGTTGAGTTGGTTCATTCCAGTCGGCGGTGGCGCTTCACTCTGTTTGCCTTAACGTCGATCAGTCGCTCACTTTGATTCATTGTATAGAAAAAGTGGAAAGAAAAATCACAGAATGAAAAGGTGTTTTGTTCCCTTTATTTTTACGTGCAATGTACACATGTTTTTTCACTCTGTGACCAAAGCTCTCATTACTGATTCAAGATGGAGACGTGACGAAACAAATAAAATGGCAAGAGAAATAAAAGAAATGATTATGAAAGTCGCAACATTTTAGTTGTTTAAACTTCAGCAGGTCTGTAATCCACCCTGGTCATACTGAGACTGAATAAAACTTGACAGACACTTTCTTAAAACTCGTCTGTGTGGACAGTTTACTGGGACCAGTCTGATGCACCGGAGGGCTACGGGTTTCATGAGGAGTCCCTCAAAAGTCAGTTGTACATTTAGAGAAGTCAGATGAGAAAATCAGATCAAGGTGTTTTTATGTTCTTTAACCTACAACAGACGAAAACAATAGTGTGTGAGCAAAACATACACAATAAACAGGAGTACTAATGACATATGTAATCTTGTGAAACTGAATGAAAGTAATAGCCTGGAGACTGGCTGGGTCCAGCTGGGTCCAGCTAGGGAAGAGCTCGACATCTCTGCTTCATACCCAGAACGTCTCGGAGCAAATAAACTAAAGGTAAAAGACGACTGGCTCAGACATGCGGGAGCTACAGAAAGTACTCACGGCACGTCACTGTTCGCACAATTGATTGGGTTGTAGACTTCAGTTGAAATTGATAACCATTTGTGCTTATCGGTTTACAGTCATAGTCCATTATGACAAAGTCAAAACGTTTTCATGCTGCAAAAACGTGAAGGAGCTTGTTAAGATTTGCCCAAATCCGCGTGCTCAAAGATTGTAGAAACTTCACCAAGAAGACTGAGGCTGTAACTGGTGCCAGAGGGGCTTCTGTGAGTGATCTCTCTTTATGGTGTTTATTATTTTCATTACTCAATTATGTTCGCTCCTATTGATATGGACTGCCGAGGGGCCCAAAGGGCTCAGCCAGAGCCAGTTAGAATGTTAATGTTTCTGGATGGCGGAAGGACGTGACTTTTTCAGGCTGGAGATCCTGTGTAGGATGGGTGGGCGCGGGGCGTTATGTGTTTATATGTATGCAACTTTACAAATTGTGTAGCAGTTTCCTCATTTGTCGACCGTGATGCTTTTTAACGAGGGCTTTAACCGGAAGTTGGCCTGCGAGTGCTTTTACTTTGACAGTGTGATGACGCGCAGGAACAGCGGACTGAAAGCTGTTCACAGGATCCACAGTTTGGCTTAAAATGAGCTCTATCGGGACCGGGGTGAGTGTTTCACTGTTTGTCTGAGCTGGTGCTTTATGTCAATGTCACTCTTGGTGTTTCTGTATCAGATTTTAGTCCAGGTTTCAGAAGAAGAATCCGCATTTATGCTGAAACTCTCATTCATTACAACTTATAGCTGTTAGCTAACGTGCTAGCCTGCTGAGTCACAGCGAGGCCCGGTGAATGTTAGCTAGCTGAAGCTAACCTGATATCGAAAGTATACACTTAAACGTTTTAGTTCAGTTTAAGTGTGGTTTACAGTTAGTATTTTGGAACTAAAATAAGTAGATCTAATCTTAATCCATTTTGTCCCAGGAGCTGTAGAAATGGGTGTTGTTTGAGCACAGTGAGAGCTAAGTTAACAATTATCTTCGGTATATGTATAACTCCCTAAAGAACAAATCAGGTTTGCATCTTAATGTGTGTCAGCTGAAGTTAGTTCTATGAAGAAGACAATTTCATACTTTTTACAGACTAAGTATTTTAGATGAAATAGGTTTCCTTTAGATCCAACCAACGTAATTTATTCAGATAAAATTCAGACTTTTAGAGGTGGAGCACTCATCTCATGCTGCTCTCAGATGTGGAGATGCAATATTCGCTTCTTAAGGATAAGTAGAGTGAAGTTTCACTGAGGGAGTTTGAACATATCGGAGCACACTTTTTATTTTATTATCCACTTAGAATCAGTACTGCTGTCACATGAATCTGGGGGACATTGATGTGTTATGTCATTTACACTCTGTACCTGTGTGTCCTGCAGTATGACCTGTCGGCCTCCACCTTCTCTCCGGACGGCCGAGTGTTTCAGGTGGAATATGCCATGAAGGCAGTAGAGAACAGCAGGTTAGTGCCTCAGCATTATTAGCTACAAGCCTGTAGTCCCATCAGTATTCACCAAACTCAGTCACATAAGTTTGGGTACATCTAATTGTGTGTGTGTGTGTAGCACGGCCATCGGTATCCGCTGTAAAGATGGTGTTGTATTTGGAGTGGAGAAGCTCGTTTTGTCCAAACTGTATGAGGGGGGCTCCAACAAACGCATCTTTAACATTGACAGACACGTCGGCATGGTAAACACACACGCACACATGCATCTTTATTGATATCATCAACCAAAGCTTTGATGAAAAATACTTGTTGACGATGAGTGAATTAATTTTAAACCAGCTTCAGAGAAACAAAAAATTGCAGACTCGTGTCAAATCCTCGACATTTTAATCTAGGCTCAGTTACCACATGTGAAGAGCGAGGCCCTGGTCTGTCACTCTGGATTCATTGTCTATGGGCTCTCTACTGATATATGTTGTGACAGTTGAATATTTCTGATGATAGATGAATGTGACTAAATGAAGTGTCTCTCTCTCCTCCAGGCTGTAGCTGGCCTGTTGGCTGATGCTCGCTCGCTTGCTGAAGTTGCCAGAGAAGAAGCCTCCAACTTCAGATCAAACTATGGACATGACGTTCCCCTGAAGGTAAATGCAGCCTCTCCTCTTTTTTTCAGTTGTAGCTCATCTTCTAGTTGATGCTAGGCTAACGGTGTTTCCTATTGTTGCAGCACCTGTCAGACAGAGTGGCCATGTACGTCCATGCCTACACGCTATACAGTGCTGTGAGGCCGTTTGGCTGCAGGTGAGTCTGAGGCTCCACGTCATTTATTACAGCGAAGCTGATCAGTTGAAGCTTGTCTGCAGGGAGGGATGATGAGTCACAAAGGTTTCACTCACTGGACTGAACTCCTGTGCTGTCACTTCCTCTTGGCTGTCTGACCAGTCCCTGAGCTGATCAGTAACACACCTGTCTTAATCTGATATCACAACAGCCAGGCAGGTGTTATCTTCACCAACACTGCTCTGAACATAGAACATGTGAAAGTCCACAGCAGCCAATGTGTAAAAATACAACACAATGGATTCACAAAATGAAATTGTAGTGACAACTGGAAATAAAATTAGCAGCACAGGCTGGTAAACAGCCTCTGTATTGTACAGAATGTGAAAAGACTGAATCCAAACCTCAGATTTATGGTAGTGACCCATCCCCAGTTTTTCAACATTTTCTGCTGTCTAATGTCTGTGTTGTTGCTTCTGTGCAGTTTCATCCTAGGCTCATACGACAAAGACGACGGCCCTCAGCTCTACATGGTCGACCCATCAGGCATCTCATACGTGAGTCAGAAGTACTGCAAGCTCTACACTGAGGCTGTAGGCCTGGGTCAGCACCTGGGGGTGGGGGTGGGCAAGATAATAATCTCAGGGCTAACATGGCCTCCTGTGTGCAGCTCAGCTCCATGTCCTTCAGCATCACAGTGCTGGCAGCTCTTGTATGTGACATTGACCCAACAAATGTTCTGTTGCTTCTTTCTGTTTGACTTCATTAAATCTCTGTGGTTGTCACACTGAGAGGAGCTGTGATCTGCCTCCATGAATGACTGGAATCTAATGTAGTATGACGTTTCTGCACAGCAACAGGTCAGCTGCTTCACAGATTCATCTTCTGTACAGTGAAACCCAGCAGCTCTGTTCAGGCCCAGTCCAGCCCGATCAGAGCTATTGACACATTTTGACCTTCAGCAAACATCCAAAAATCTTTTCCTCTGGAGAGCCACAGCATTTTCTCTGGCTTGTTGACTCCTGTTTATTACAGGCAGGTTTCAGTTTGGCAGCTTAATGATCTGATCACTGAGGTAAATCCATTTAAAGCCACAGTCAGCCTGATAAAGAAAACACTCTCACTGAGAGCTGCTGTATACTAGGCTTGCAACGGTTAGAGGTTTTCACGGTATGATAACAGTCAGAAAATATGATCGTTTCCCAGAATTCCACGGGTACTATTATTATCGGCTACAGTGACTCTTAAAGGAATGAAAACAAAAGGGTCTTTTTTACTGCAGGTGACTGTGACAGATGACTGAGCTGGACTGCAGCACTAGACTGACCCTGAAGAAGAAACTGAATTATAAACATGATTTTAAAAAGAGCACATAACTAGAACATGTTGTATAGGTAAAGCATGTTAGCACAGGTAGTAGAGGAAGTATTCACATCCTTTACTTAAAAGTACTAATACCACACTGGTGCAGCTCTTCTGGTCTTGTTGGGATTCAAGTACAACTATTGATTATTTTCATTAAATCTGCTGATTATTTTCTCCATCAGCTGACTAACTGGTTTGTAATTATCCCGGCAGTAGACATGCCGTCACAATGCTCTAAACGATTATGAAAGTAGTTGCTAATATAATGCAGGTGTGTGCGACAGCATAGCCAGACTGGTCCTGTCTTTACCATCACCCTCGTGCCGTGACTCATGTCAGCCCCCAGAGCCAGGAAGGTTGCAGTGTGTCTTTGTGTCGCATGAGGATCAGTGTGAGCCCTTTTGTGAGTCAGAGATAAGTGAACGAACACACAATGTTGAAAATTATTTCTAGAGTGTATTTTAACTGACATACTCTCACGTTTTATTGTTTGGGATTAAAGCTATAAACGGGACACGCACTCTGAGCTGTATGGAGAGGCGGTGCTCTCGAAGGTGTCCGTTTCTGAGATATCCAAACTAGTTCTGTGCTGCTGGTCTAAGTTTCTTTTCTGGCGGATGGAGTTTGGTGATTTCAGCCTTGTCCTCTCTGCCATTTGTCTGCTGCATGTGTGCATGTGGCGTCCGGTGCAGAGTCTGACAGGCAGTCGGGGAAGAAAGGTGCATTTGTCTGTTTTTATGCTTCATTAGGAATTTAAAATTCAAAGCAAAAACGAATTGCCTACCGCTGGAAGTGTGTTTGTTCAGATCTCTTGTGGGACTTCAAGGGTTCATGGAGGTGAATTTTCACATTCACTTACACGCTCACTTTCAGCCACCGGCTGTGGCTCAGGGTAGAGCGGGTCATTTCCTAACCGGAGGATTAGCGGCTCGATTCTTGGCTTGTCCAGTCAACATGTTGAAGTGTCCATGAGCAAGACACTGAACCCCCAGTTGCTCCTGGTGATAACACCGGTGTGTGTGAATTTATGAGTAAAAGCGCTTTGAGTGTGCTGTAAAGCATAGAAAAGCGCTATACAAGTATGACAATTTACAGCATTGCTTCACTTTACCAGTAAATAATATAACATACCTTTTTAAAAAGGTTCAAACTCTGCCATTTAGCCTGCCTGTATGTGACTGTAGCTGGAGGTGCACTTTCACAAGCGGTGACAAGCCTCAGTTGTTCTGGTAAATCCAGATAGCTGATATCTGGTGGTTTATCCAACATGGTTTCAGCATCATGCTGTTCACTCCCTCCACGTTTAGATACTGGTAAATGGACTGTAGCGCGTTTTTCCACAGTGTGTTGCACTGACCAAAGCGCTTTACAGGAGATGAAACAACATTCACATACCCACGACGACAGGCTGTCACACAGCGGCGCTAGTCAAGCCACCGGGAGCAATTCTGGGGAGACTGGGAGTCGAACCACCAACTTGCTGGTCAGGAGACGACTGCCCTACCTCAAGAGCCACAGCCACCCGTAGAGGTCAGGAGATCTGTGTCAGGTTTTTTGATGTAACCGTGAAAGACAAAACTTTTGCCAGTGGGTCAGACCTGTCTGTTGGAGGACTGGCGTGGCCCATAGGCTGCTGTGTTCCCCCCAACTGCTATACAGACAAAGAATCCATCCTCCAACAGTGAGAGTCCCAGTCAGACCAGTAACCAGACTGTGTTTGTGTGTTCAGGGCTACTGGGGCTGTGCCATTGGAAAAGCAAAACAAGCTGCCAAGACAGAGATTGAAAAACTGCAGGTGAGTTATTTTTCAACTGTCTTTAACAAACAGATTCAAGCTGCAGCAGCTCCAGTAACCCATTTATCTGAGCTGCACCAGGGCCAGAAATCCAGTTTGTCCAGAGCTTCTGTTTCTGTCTCAGTAACCCGATTCTGTCCGTCAATGTCACGTTTATTCGTAAAGCACATTTAAAAGCATTTGTTGACCAAAGTGCTGGACAGAGTTTAAGAGTAACCTAAACAGATAAAAAATAAATAAATGAAGGAAAAACAAAATAATCTGGACATTATAGTTGAAGCAAAAGTTTGTATGAATTTTTCAGTTTTCTGATACAACAGTGTGTGGATACTTTGTAGCCCGTCACCAACAGACTGACATTAGTGTTGTGGAGCAGTGAACATATTAACAAATGAGAGCAGCTCAGCGACACACACAGCTGTGCTTCAGTCCAACTGGTGGGACAAAGAAAAGACATGCTGGCTTTCTCTGGTACAAACACTGCTCTCTGCTGCTGACACAATGTTAACAACAACACAGGCAAGCACTCTGCTTTGTTCCCCCCTCCCCTCTCCACATGTTGAAGGATAATCACCTTTTCCCCCTCCCCTCTCCCCACTCCACATGTTGAAGGATAATCACCTTTATTGGCCAACTATGTTACACACAAGGAATTTGTTTCCAGTACAGAACTGAGGCAGCCATCTGTGGTGCCAACTCAACCGATGGCTCTAACCATCGGGGGCAACTTGGGGGTTCAGTGTCTTGCCCAAGGACACTTCCACATATGAACTGCAGGCACCGAGATTCGAACCTCCGACTCTTCAGTTAGGAGACAACTGCTCTACCCACTGCAGGGACAGCACTGCCATTGGGATGTGTGTGTGTGAGATGGCTGCCTCGGTTCTGTATCGGAGACACTGTGTGTGTGTGTGTGTGTGTGTGTGGGACACTTGGCCAATAAAAAATTATCATTAAAAGCACAAAAATATTTGCATCAAAATATAAGCCCAAGTACCAAAAGTAAAAAGTACACTTTATGCAGACTGGCTTAAATTATTGGATTATAATTGTTGTATTAATCACATTTGATGCTGCAGCTGGTAAAGGTGGAGCTAATTTAATAACCTTCTCTACTTGAGTCCTTTTTGCTGTACTCTGAGGAAATTTGATGTGACTGTGTGTGTTTCTGTCAGATGAAGGAGATGACATGCAGAGAACTGGTCAAAGAAGTCGCCAAAATGTGAGTCAACTGCATCCACAGTTTGATTTTTAGTATGGTGGCGTACACTGCGACCTGAGCAGCCTGCACAGGCTCACACACCTCACCTCCATTTTCACCTACATTTCATCACCGTTAAGCACAGTGGTGGAACAGTTTGGTTCACTAGTCACCATTTGGGGTATGTATCGGTGGTTCAGTTAAATTGAAATAGGTTAAGGCATTGGCAGTAGAAATTTAACACGGCCGAGGAAAAATCCTTGTGCCAAAAATCCAGTGAAACTTGGGCCTAGTCCACATCTACAGGGGTATTTTTAAATCCACAGTTTTTCCAGTCTTTTTTTTTTTTTTTTTTTCACACACAGCCAGTTGTAAAATAAACAAATAAAACGTTGTCCCCGCAAAAGCACTGTCAGGAGTATGCCAAACCAACAGGTGGTGATATATTCCTAACTTTGTCATGTTGGCCAATCAGAAGTCTGAAAAGAAGTCATTCCTGGTTCCGGTAGACTAACGTTAACAACAATGCCCCATTCAGGAAGCAGACTGACAGTGGCGTTCAGTGTCACACTAGAGTATAAAGGTAACAAAACACAGGAAACGTGGAATATGTGATGGTCTGTTTCGTTGGAGCGTTGAGTGTAGAACTGACATCCATAGTGCATTCTGACGCCTCTGTTCCTCCACATAGTGGGCGGGTAACTGTGTACTATGTACACGTAAGCAAGTTGACAGCCCAGTTAGCAGTGTTAACTACAGTTACTAGTTTGGCTGTGTCCACCACTGCATTCATAAACAAAAGAGAAGACGTCTCGCATGCTGGCATCAAACAAATGAGATTCTGGCGCACACTCTGTTTTCCCTTTCCACATGACAACACTGAAAACAGAGTTTCTAAAAATCTGTGAAGGGCCTGGTGGAGTTGAGTGTTTTAACATGTCATCCACCTCCATCTGTCTCTGCTGTCCTGTTTCTGCAGAATCTACATCGTTCACGACGAGGTTAAGGACAAAGCGTTCGAGCTGGAGCTCAGCTGGGTCGGAGAAGGTAAGAAGCAATCATTGCTCTGCTTTTCCTCTTATTATACTGAGCTGGCTGTTGGATCTTCTGGCTCTACTGTTCTTTACTGAAGCCTCTACTTCCTGCAGGTTTTAGCTTTCTGATCTTGGCTTTTACTTCTTTTTCTCACCTTGTTTTCACCAGCACTCAAAGCAACGGGGCTCATTTGTATTGTTATTTTTACTAAATGAGAACTCTTTAAAAAGCTGTAAGAGATGAAGATGAAACTTTTTACTACTGACTTATTGAAAAGGCAGCATTTCACATCTGCTCAGTTCAGCCTACAGACTAATCCAGTGTAGCATCCGACTTCAGCTTGACGTTGCTGCCCCTGCACTGCACAAAGACAAGTGAAATCTGAGCTCTGTGCTTGTCCACTGAGTTTCCACAGAATGGCCGCAGGTCCTTCAAATGTCTTAAAATACAGTTTTACTAATACAAGGCCTTAAAAAGTATTAAATTGTCTTGAATTCAGATCGGTTGGGTCTTAGGCATTTTAGTCACTTCACTGCGAGAATTTCTCCAAAGAAGGAGAATAGCTTATTATTTTTAAAAATTATTAATAATAAAATGTTGCAGTGATCAGTTGCATTATGTGACCAAATTTACTTAAGCTGCGACTGCAAAATAAATGGCTTATGCACTCATGACTGCTCTCACTGTAGAAGTGGTGGACAGATGTCCGTCTCAGCAATACTGTTATCACAGCGTTTATCTGCAGGTCTATCGCTCAGCAGTTTCATGTAGCAGAGACGTCCAATATATCAAATGTGTCAATCCACACTGACTCTGAGACCTGTGTAATCACTGGACCTCTTTATTTATGATTCAGATCTGTTTTCCTTTGGCATATTTGAAGTGTAATCACTACAAATCAGGTAGATTGCCTGTTTACGTGTCAAAAACTTAAGTTAATGAATCCATACATATAAATGTTGCTGATGAGCCAACATGAAAACCGTTTTCCCCCAGTACATTTCTGCTGTTGGTTGGCCTGGTGAAGACCGTGCTGTCCTCCTGCTGACAGACAGCTGTTCTGACGAGAGGTGCATGGGGGTCCAAGTCAGTGTGGACTGAACAGATTAAACAAGTCGTGCATACGCACCGCTCACATCTGAAGTTAGTAGTGGCTGAAACCCACCATCAATCCTTCTTTAAGTATTAGGCTACTAGTAACTTCAACCCACAATGAGCTGGGACTAGCAGGTGGGTTAGGACGAACTGTGCATGAAGTCCCAGTCCAACACAGCAGAAATTCTTCCTCGGAAGAAAAATGGGCTACAAATAAATCACGTACACAAATGGCAAAGCATGCGCACAATTCATTGGTTTATTCTTGAGCTGAAATATAAGAGTCTAATCATCGTCATCATCAGTGTCGTCATCATGACGTTGACTACCAGCCTATAGAGCTCTACAGTGACGACAAAAGATTATACATACAGGCTATGCACATTGGATGGTCAGGGTATTTAAAAGAAATAAAATACAATACAGATTCTTACACAAAAATACAGAGACATTTGACATGTATCTGCATCTGGGATGCTTCAACTGAAACATTGTTGCTGATGCTCTGGTTGCCATGGTGACACATGACTCTCCTCTTTCCTGTCTCCTCTCTCCTTCAGTCACAAAGGGACGGCACGAGCTGGTGCCTAAAGACATCCGAGAGGAAGCAGAGAAATATGCCAAGGTGAGCTGGACACACCTGGACTCGCCTGTAGTCAGTGCACTCATTGATCAGCTGATTCAGAAAAGGAGGAGAAACATTTGGTCTAGTTTGAGCTGCATTTCAGCTCCATTCACAAAGGCCATAATTGATTAATCCCAATTGATTCAGTTACATCAGATAGACATGTTTCATAAAGAACTTCTCAGAATCTCCAGAGCCTATTTTTTATTTCTATATCCAACTGGTCGAGGCAGAAGGCTGCCCACCAAGAGCTGGGGTCTGTCGGAGGTTTCTTCTCTGTCTGTGTTTACATCAGCCTGATACCTGCAGACAGCTGCTAGCTAGCTTTAGCCCCCGACAGGAGCAGGCTGAATAAAGTAGAATCCACACACTGTCCACTCGACCTCTGCAGCCTCACATCTCAGAGCCAGAGATAACATCTGTTCAACACAGCAAACGGAGCTCAGGTCGGCGTCGGAGGCTTTTTCAGGCTGCCGCTCTTCAGGCCTGCTACAGGTTAGCCATACTTGGCTAACATCCTGAGTTATGACAGGATGTAGTTTGGTGTGTTTGTGGCCTGTTGTGATGCAGAACAGCTAACGTAGCCAACTGTCACCTACGTTAATTTAAAACTTAAAGTAACCTCTGTGCACAATGTAACAACTGGTTTTCCACACAGAAGACCTGTAACACTCCATGCAGCCCACACTGAACCACTTATAACAAGTAACCTCTGGAGGCATAACATCTAGGACAGTACATGTTTACTGAGGAAAGGCACAAATGCATATTGATTTCAAGAGTCAGTATTGAACTAGTGAAATAATAGAGATTAAGCTGAAAATGAATATTGTTGGGCATGGTTGTGTAATAAAAATGAAAATTGTCTGGTATTTTTATGCAACACTGAGATCTACTGACACTGTTTCAGTGGGCTGATCCTCATGTTTGTGTCTTCAGGACTCTCTGGAGGAGGACGACGACTCTGATGAAGAAAACATGTGAACCTAACACATGTCTCCTTAGCGTCTCCTGCTCTGCTCACACGCTTTCTCTTTTTTTATGTTTATACTTCATGGACATTCGTGTCGGTTACCTTGTTTTCTGTTGGATGAATTTAAGGTTTAAATAAAAATTTGAATCAAATATTTCCACACTGAAGTTTCTCTTTTCTGCCTGACACACAGGACAGGATGGTGTGAATGACTCAGTGTTGTTTGTTGGTCAGCTGATTATAAACTGTAAATAGAGATCTGTTTTCCCACATCACTTGACAGCAGCAGAGCAGGATGTTAGAAATCCCAACTCGGAATAAGCTGCAGAATTAAGTTTGAAGAAGCTACTAAAAGATGAGATAAAGGCGAAAATGAGTTGCATCCAGTGAACCTGGGCTGCAACTAAGCATTAGTTTAATTGGTTAATCTGCCACTTCTTGATTAGTTCATTTTGTTGCTAAAGTGTGCCTACTATAACTTTAGTATTAAATGAAGGAGGTGAATACTTCCTCTATTACTGATGGCATGGATAGATTATTATACAGCAGATAAAAGGCTCCCATCTTCATTTACACCCCGTGCACGGAGTTTCTTTGGTTTTGTAGTTGCTTGTTAATACTGCTTATTTTGTTATACTACACAGCCTTATGCTGGTTTACTTGCCCCTTGCATGGGGATATGTACATGCACATTGAGAGCTGATGTACCAGTGAAATTCCTCATGTGTCAGACACACCTGGCCAATAAAGCTGATTCTGATTGTTTTGTGTCCTATAAGCGAGTTCTGTGACTTTCAAACAACAACTGTCACTTCGTACAGTAATCCATCCATGGCAGGCCCTCACCTGTCTCTGTGTGTTTGTATGTGTGTAGAAATAACCTCCACACTCCCACAGCGGGAAAGCCATATATGGGTTTGCCGTCGGTGGTTTCCTGTTACGTGAGAGGGCCGATGTTCCTGCCCACTCAGACTCTACAATCGGCGCCACAAACACAGGTTGTCTTTACCCAAAACCGCCGTTTGTTAACGTAATTCAACTTTAAATTCGCATTTACTCCTAAACCTCCATCATCATTCTTCAGTTCAGACCATTTACTTAATATTTGGGCAGCCAAAACAACCGAGCAGTTTGTTGTAGAGTCTGCTTCAACACGATGCCTGATACGTGACGTCTCTCGTATGGAATCCGCATCGCCAAACTGCATTTAAAAAAGTGTCTGCTAAAGGCTCCTAACAGTTATCGGCAAGTTTTTTATGGGATAGGAGAAATAAATAGGGCATTTCACATATTCACAATAACAACGCTCGATTTCGGCATGCATGCAATGAGATAAGAAGCACGTATATAAGTAGAAATAAAACTTTGGTACACAAATTGTCCTCTCTTTCCGGTTTTTTCGGTTCAGTAGCATTCGCACTGAAACGCAATGGCGGCACATGAAACCGTGCGTTGTTAAGATTTTGAGTTAATTAACTGATGATTTGGAAGCAGATATTTAAGAAATTCCAATACTTTTCGAATTGTATCAAGTTGTTTTCTACCACTTAGACAGCCTTGGCCATAGACAAGGTAATATTAACTCCCAAGATTTTTGAATGGAGTTTGGTAAGCAAATCTCCAGCACGTATCGGGGCAGGGCTTCCTAAAGTGTCGGTACAGACGAGGAAGCCCTCTCTGCCAATTGCGATGCACTGCTGCCACTGAGAAAACGCGCGAGGCCAATTGTGACCTCCAATAGCGGAATTGTCTTTTAAGTTCGCTTCTAATTGGACAAGTACCCAACAGATGCCGTCATTTCCCTCGTGGCGCCGCGTTTGTATCATTCAATAGCGATACCAGAACAAGTACGTCCAATTAAAATAGAGGAATCGCACGACCAATAAGATTTTCCTCTTGCAACCACCGCTGTCACCGCAGCCAATCGCGTGTCGGGAAACAGAGCTTGGGGCTCAACAGCTTGTTGTTCGCTTTGCATCCCGAGCGAGAGGGGAAGCAGCCGCGTTCGCGTATGTAAGTATAAAGATCTTCCTTTTCTGCTATAAACCATACTAAAACTTTTAACGGGCAAAATTATCGGTAGACCAGGGACAGAAAACCGAGTGAATGTCACCGGGAGGTTTCCAGGTAATCGCTGTTGTACTGCGCTGGCTGTGGATTGAATGGCAGCGGCACTCGGCTTGTTTTTGCAGTGAAGAAATGTGACGCTCCTGCGCCTTTGTGGAACAGCCACTTATTAAATAAATAAATCCACAACAGTTTTTGTTCCGTCGACTGTCAGAGAGTCTCGTCATGGTTTGATGGGAACTTAGTTTATCCTCCAAACGGGAGGTAATGCTGTCGCTAGTCGAGCTGCCCTGCTGTTACCAGACGGTTTAAATCGCCATATGACCCACCAACTAGCTAGTTGAGTTGCTAGTTAGCCAACTAGCTAAATTTAGCTCCAGAGCGGAGAGTGAAGCCGCAGCTCGCTTCTCCGCTCTCTCCGCGAGAAACAGTCGTTGTTTGGGCTTTGTTCCAGTTGCGAATGGGTTGTGTACTGGTGACCGGAGTCCTCCTCCCAGCTGCTGGTTGTTGCTAGCTGGCGGTGTCAGTGGGGTAAAGTTAGCCGAGCTAGCCGAGCTGACATGGCGAGCTGTGATGGCGACGTGACTCAGTGGAGCTGGGAGCGGAGCGGGAACGAAGGCTTCTGTTCGTCCTGATCAGTGTCCGCTCACGGACCCGCCGACATTTAACCTCCAACCCGCTGAAACCGGTGACTCCATGTTCAGTCGAAATAAACGTTGTTAGGTGAGTTAGTATGTGCTGTTTGTGCTACATATTTGATCTGATCCGGGTACGGAGGAGGGAGGGAGGGAGGGAGGTGTACCGACCCTGAGAAGAATGCCTGAGCTAACACTAGTGAGGCGCTAGTTACTTAGCATTATTTTACAACCTCAGGACAGTTTGACAGTCTGTCCGTGTGTGTCTTCTGCTGTGCCCCCAACTTTAACCACGTCTTGTCCTCTGTGTGTCTTTCAGTGATCCGTAATCTTTCGAGCTGGACTCGCTCAAATAGCCGCAAGGATGAAGGTGAGTGTTTGACCTGCGACACTGAGGATTTTGTTCTGTCTGCTGGAACCAACATCTGATCACTTAAATTGGGCTTTGATGGTCCTGTACTGGAATCTTCCCAGTTAAAACTAATCTCTGTACAGTTTATCTTTAATTTGTTTGTGGTTTGATTGTGGATAGGAGGCATTTGCATTGATGAGCACACACAGCAGTGAGCCACTGCTGCTACTGTTCTGCTACTGTATATTCTGTCTGCTGAGCCACATTGATCATTGCTTAAAGTTTATCTCCAGCCTCATCCCCCAACAGAGGTGAGAGCTGTAAATGTGAGCCTGTTACTTAGGTAATTTACATCTTGGTTTTGGTTCATGTTTTCCGATGCATCTTGTGAACCTTATAAAAATTATCCTTGTCAGTGCAGCGGATTATGTTAGCTGCCACTTGCTCAGTTTTATTTTTGAGGAAACAGCAGCTTATTTATATAAATGAGTCAATTATTAGTACAAAAGGCTTAACATGTAAAATTCTGATTACATTTAAAGAACACATGGGACCCCATCGAGCTAACACTAGCTCAGACCATCAGTCAGCCTTTACTAGTTGGACACATGCGGAGCTTTTGTGCAGTCACTGAAGAAAATGTGTACAAGTGGTGCAGTAACAACAGGAGCACTAAGGCGGAGCTTCCACAAGGGTCAGGGTCCTCACCGCCTGTTTACAAGTGCAGTTTAAATGAACTGTGTGTTGGTGTTTTGTTGGTGTGGAACACACTTGTCCACCACTTGCAGGCATGAGAACACACAAGTTCTCATCACAGGTGTAGCTGTATGTCATGTGACAGTGAGGGAACATGGGCGGTGTTGGTGATGGCACAGATACCAACAAGTGTCTACAGACCACTGTACGTGTATTCACAGGGCAGCAGTTTTGATCACAAGCCTCTGTTCAGGTGACTCAGACCACATTTGGTCAGGTGGGACTGACAGAGGTGGGGGAGACAAACCTGCACAGACATGAGCAGTGTTAGCAGCACTGCTGTCATGAGGCTAACCTTAGCAGCTGGCTGTGCTACATTAAACTAAATAGATGCAGACGTGTTTATTATCACATTATTGACAGCAGCTCCAATCAGCAGCTTCACGCTGCTGTCAGACAGAAGCCAGTCAAACATCAAGAACACCCATAAATCAGATTCAGGCTGGAGACTTGCAGCTGCCCTGCTGTGTGCTGCAGTGCATACTGCGAGTGTGTGTGTGTGTGTGTGTGTGTGTTTGTGTTCAGGTATGTGTGTCTGTGTTGCAGGCAGCAGATGAGCCTGCCTACCTGACAGTGGGGACGGACGTTAGTGCCAAGTACAGAGGAGCGTTCTGCGAGGCCAAGATCAAAACTGTTAAACGCATGGTGAAAGTCAAGGTAAGACCCATAGGATCCAGGTCAACCTGCAGACAGGAATTCCAGGTGTACACCTGAGCAGAGTGGCACAGGGCACTGAGGGAGCATGGGTACTGTTACTGTGGTGAAACACAGAGGGGAACTGAAGGCGTCCAAAATGTAGGACCTCATTCACTGTTGGACTGTGACAGACCAATCAGTCACAACACAAAGATGATGTGTAGATCAACATGACCAGCTCAAAAACAGAGTCTCCAGCACCGACGTTCAGTGTTTTCAGGTCAGATTTATAACTGAAGGTGACAAAAATCATTTAATAGCAATACTGTAACACCCAGAACAGCTGTTTATCTAAATAATTACTTTATTTGTCAATCAACAAGCTAATAGTTATAGACTGTTTTGGTCATTTTTCAAAGACCAGTGAGAAGAAGCCAGATATTGGCTGGTTCCAGGCTCTCGGTGACAGAAGCTGCTGCTTTCTTTCCTTATCTTGATATATTTAATTATTTCATGTTTATTTGTTTTTCCTCCTAAGTTGATTGTCTTTTGGGTTTTGGACAGATGTCACTTTGAGTATGTTTACACTTCTTTGTTTTATAGACCAAATGATTATTCAGAACAGTTTTGCCAGATGAGCTGAAAATAAAAATAAAAGTTAGCTGCATCATTAATCTGGGTTTTACTTTGAGTGTCAAAGTTCAGATGCTTCAGGTAGCAACTATTTTTGCTACCATCGGTGAGATGAAGGCTGCAGGTGCTGCTGTGCGGTCGGTCTGCAGGCACTCTGATTGGTTGTTGGGGACGAATGATGATGCTGAGAAAAGGTTTCGCTCAGTGAGCTGATGATATCATATGATGTCACATCTTCTCTTGGCTGTCTGACCAATCCCCTGTCAGGTCACCCTCACGGGTACCTGTGACCCTTCAGACTGACTGTGATAGTGTCCTGTCAGTGTGAATGTAAGAGTCATTTCTTGAGCTCTGTTTGGGTTACAGCATTTTTAAACCAGAACCAGGGATGGCTGTTGAGTCCTGCTGTGCTTGTCACTCTCTGTACTTACTGCTTCTGTTATCCGTCACATTAGTGAGACTGAAATGTGTAAGTGAAGGCACCAATGCTCAGCAGGACACTTACTTATTCACTTAGTTATTTTTGAAAGTCATCACTTCTGTACCTGCTTATCAGGGTGAGGATGGCTGTCTGGTCGTACCTGTCTGTCACAGCCCTCCCTCTTCACCTCTGCATCTTCACAGCTTTATTTATGTTGAGCGATTCAAAGTGGGCTACACAGTGCTTTATAAAGAACCAGGAAATACCAGATAGAAGTGTAATGTGAATCAAAAATAACCCAGTAACAAATGAGATGAAACAAAAACTAGTAAAATGTGTTTTTAAGAGATTTAAATGAAGCAGGTTCAGTTTCCCTGTAAGAAAACAAACAGATGTGTTGAGCAGTGACTCAGTAAATTCACACAGGTAGTTGCAGTAGCTGCTTCAAACATGGTAACACATCAGACAGAGGAAGTTGTTTTGTTTTTTTAAGCAGCAGAC
>NW_018128283.1:379872-388334 GCF_001952655.1 Monopterus albus
TACAGGTGTTGCCTTCAGAAAGTCATCACAAACCTGTCGTGCTGTCCCTGTAGGTCACCAGTGTGACCGTCATTACACACAGCTGCTGTTTACATACATGTGGTGTTAACTACATGTACACTGCTCAGCCATAACATTAAAACCGGTGGCAGGTGAAGTGAATATCACTGATCACCTTGATACAGTTGGGCCTGTCAGGAGGTGGAGAGCATTATGCAGCAGGTGCATAGTTAGTTCTTGAAGTTGATGTGTTAGAAGCACAAACAAAGATTTGAGTGACTTTGACAAGGGTCAAACTCTCCAACTTTGTTGGACTCTGTTGGGTGTTCCTGATCTGCTGTGGTCTGTACCTGCTAACGGTGTCCAAGGAAGGACAAATGGTGAACTAACAACAGGGTCATGGTCACCCAGGGATCACTGATGCACGTGGGGAGCGAAGGCTAACTCATGTTGTCTGATCCTACACAAGAGCTACTGTAACACAGACTGCTGATAATCTTCATTCTAATTCTGATAGAAAGGTGTCGGAACACAGGGCGTCGCAGCTCGCCGCATGTGGGACTGTGTAGTTGCAGACTGGTCGGAGTGCCTGTACTGACCCCTGTCCACTGACAGAAGCACCTACAATGGGCATGTGAGCATCAGAACTGGACCATGGAGCAGGAAGAAGGCGGGTGGCCTGGTCTGATGAATCACGTCGGGGCCGGGTGCATGTGCGTCGCTTGCACTATGGGAGAAGACGAGCCTGCAGAGGCAGCGTGACGCTCTGGGCAGTGTTCTGCTGGGAAACCGTGGGTCCTGCCATTCATGTGGATGTTACTTTGACACATACCACCTACCTAAACACTGTTGCAGACTAAGTCCACCTGTTCCTGGCAACAGTATTCCCTCAAGGCCTCTGTCAGTAGGATAACTGTGGTGGAAAAAGAAGTCCGATCCATGGGGGCCTCACCTTGCAGCTTGGAGGACTTAAAGGATCTGCTGCTGACGTCTTGGTGCCAGATAACAGCGGACTTTTTCAGAGGTCTTGGAGTCCAGGTCTCGATGGGTCAGAGCTGTTTGGCAGCAAAAGGTGGCCCTCCACAGTATTAAGCAGAGGGTTTAGTGTTGCGACTGATAGGTGTATGTATCTGCTATTAGTGAGCCCAGTCATTGTAGTTTTTACCTTGCTGCTGTTTTTATCAGAATGTAAACACAACACAGTGTCAGCCCAGGATCTCTGGCTGGTGTCTATACTCTGGGAAGAAGGTACTCTATCAGCAGGCACACCAAAAGTGCCAAATGAAGGATGTTCAGTAACTGATAACAGGTCAGGCTATTACATGATCAACCAGAACATCACGTGACGGCTCCAAGGACTGAAAATCAAAGACAAAAATAAATAAATAAATCACTTTTCAGTTCAACTCTGATGAGCTGAAGTTGAGCTTGATTTTTAAAGTTGACAAATCCTAAAAATGCTCGGAATCCTGAGACGTTCATGGTAACTGTGCAAAACACCATCTGCTGAGGAAGCCTGTGTGAGAATTATTGTCCTGCTTCCGGTGCTACACTGATGCTGCTAGAAACTCAGACTGAGGTGAAGTCTTTCTTCAGCTTCCAGAGGAGATGGTCCATTTCCCACCGCCACTTCATCAGTTGGGTCTGGATGAGGCGCTGGTCTATTTTGATTTCTAAAGATATTCCAGACAAACGTCCCTCTGCAAGCTTCTTTCGCACAGCTCCTCTCCCATCACAGTGTCGGATCAGACGCCGCTGCGTCGCAGCATTCACAGCTCCTTGATTCAGCTGCGCACAGCTCCACTCCCATCACAGTGTCGGATCAGACGCCGCTGCGTCGCAGCATTCACAGCTCCTTGATTCAGCTGCAGCCACGTGGAAGAGTTAGCAGAGGAATGTGACACGAATGGACCTGTATCACTGACTGAATGTAAGACTTCTGTAAAGTCACTGGTGAAATATCTGCTTGTTGGGTTCTTCCTCATTTTAACTCACCACAAATTTTACAGTCTTTGTTCTTAGCTTGGATAGACTTGTATATTGTTTGTTTCAGTGTTGTTTTTGTCTGGAAGTTATGTTGCTGTGTTGGCACTTTTACTTGCCCTGGTTAAACACTGGTTAAATAAAAAGAAATTCAGCTGCTTCTGCTTACTTACATGAACACCTGATGAGCTGTTACAACTGTAACCAACATGATATAAAACAGAGGGTCAGCTTAGTAGCAGCTCCACATAAACGACAAGAGCACTCAGAGCGCACGTACCTCCTCCAAGGCACAACATTCACTCATGCAAATGGGTCTAGAACAACACACGTCCTTAAGTCTTTGATCTGGATAGGCAGTTACACTGTGCATCTTACCTGAACGTTTCAGGGTTCTGTCTTCATAATAGGCCAAGTTATGTATTGAATTGGGTTTTCAGTGTTGGATTTAAATGGCTGTCAGATCAGGAATCAGATCCACTTGAAATCTGGTCTGTGACAAACACTACCACCCTATAGGAAAAATGATTTTATTAACTTTTGAGGGAGATCTGAATTTTAAAATTTTGCCCCATGTTAAAGATGGGATTTGTTTTTTTGTTTGTTTGTTTGTTTGTTTGTTTTTACCTTGAACTTTTTCAGCCAAAATCTAAGTGGGGACTTCTACGGTTGGTCCCCACCAAATTCTGTACCATGTGCCATTTGTCCATAATCCTGCTAACCAGCACACATGGAACCAAAAACACCGCCTCCTTGGTGGAGGTAATCGGTAATACAAATAATGAAATATAACAGTCACAGGAACTTTATCTGTCTAATGAGCAATTTAGATATTACAAACATGATTGTGTGACCGATCATCACATGCCCTGTCCCAGCTCACCTGCTGCCTCTGTCTCCCTGTGTCTCCAGGTGACTCTGAAAGGTGAGAGTACATCCCAGGTGGTGCAGGATGACCAGGTCAGAGGACCTTTGAGGGTAAGATGATGAAGCGTGTGTCTGATGCTGGGCTTCAGGTTTATAGTAGGTTCCCTAAATGTTTGGTTCCCTTGTTCTGATGTTTGTAGATTTCTCTGTTTTCTGGAACAAACATGATGGGTTTTGTTTTTAAGCTCCTCTACCTCGTGTCTTTCCAGTTTAGAGGGTCTAGTGAGACTCAAAACAAACTGATGCCATCAGCTGCTCCTAATCGCTCTTTCTCTCCCATCACGTCCTGTTTCCTACCGACAATACGTAAACGACGGATGCTTGGTTAGGACAAACTGTCCAAGCTGCAGCCCCCAGTCTGAAGCTAGCGTTAACAGGCTAACAGTAAACATGTCAGTCCAGTAGAACGTTCTAGTTACTGCTGATGTGACACAAAGCGCTGACATTACACAAAGCTCCAGTTCCTCCCTAATTAAAATCATAATAATTCAACACAAAGGTAAAATCCTGACCGTGCTAGGTGGCTAATGCTACCAAAACAAACAGGTTAGCTTTAGAACACTTCCACGTTTACAGTAACATACGTGGTGCATACAGGGCCACACCCCGCCCCCACCTTGGACGCTCAGACCACATTTCTTTGTTCCTGTATCCAGCTTACAGACAAAGACTGAAACAAACAAACCCTGTCACCAAACAAATTAAACTCTGGTCCCCAGAGGCTGAAGGCACCCTGCAGGACTGTTTCGCCCAGACAGACTGGGATGTGTTTAAAGCTGCAGCCACCTCCGAGGACTTTTCTGTCAGCGTACAGGATTATGCTGGGTATGTGACCGGATACATTAGTACCTGTATTGACAACATTGTGCCCACCATACAAGTCAGGAGGTTACCCAACCAGAAGCCCTGGATAAACAGTCAGGTACGCCACATGGCTCGCTCTCATGCATTCAGATCAGGCGATGAGACGGAGTACAAAGCTGTGAAGTACAGGCTGATGAAAGCCATCACAGCGGCCAAGAGGCAGTACAGAGAGAAGCTGAATGGCTTCTATTCTATTGCTGACTCCGGACGGATGTGTCAAGGCCTGTAGCACATCACAGACTACAGGACCACCACCAGCAGCATCAGCTCCACAGCCAGCCTGCCAGATGACCTCAACACCTTCTACACCCGCTTTGAGACCTCCAGCCACAGCACAGAGAGGAGGCACACACACACCTAGACCACCCGACCCCCCCTTCCCCTTCACTAACTGTCTCATCAGGCCAGGTACAGTGCCTTGCGAAAGTATTCGGCCCCCTTTGACCTTTTGCCACATTTCAGGCTTCAAACATAAAGATATAAAACTGTAATTTTTTGTGAAGAATCAACAACAAGTGGGACACAATCATGAAGTGGAACGAAATTTATTGGATATTTCAAACTTTTTTAACAAATAAAAAACTGAAAAATTGGGCGTGCAAAATTATTCAGCCCCCTTAAGTTAATACTTTGTAGCGCCACCTTTTGCTGCGATTACAGCTGTAAATCGCTTGGGGTATGTCTCTATCAGTTTTGCACATCAAGAGACTGAAATTTTTGCCCATTCCTCCTGCAAAACAGCTCGAGCTCAGTGAGGTTGGATAGAGAGCGTTTGTGAACAGCAGTTTTCAGTTCGTTCCACAGATTCTCGATTGGATTCAGGTCTGGACTTTGACTTGGCCATTCTAACACCTGGATATGTGTATTTGTGAACCATTCCATTGTAGATTTTGCTTTATGTTTTGGATCATTGTCTTGTTGGAAGACAAATCTCCGTCCCAGTCTCAGGTCTTTTGCAGACACCATCAGGTTTCCTTCCAGAATGGTCCTGTATTTGGCTCCATCCATCTTCCCATCAAGTTTAACCATCTTCCCTGTCCCTGCTGAAGAAAAGCAGGCCCAAACAATGATGCTGCCACCACCATGTTTGACAATGGGGATGGTGTGTTCAGGGTGATGAGCTGTGTTGCTTTTACGCCAAACACAACGTTTTGCATTGTTGCCAAAAAGTTAGATTTTGGTTTCATCTGACCAGAGCACCTTCTTCCACATGTTTGGTGTGTCTCCCAGGTGGCTTGTGGCAAACTTTAAACAACACTTTTTATGGATATCTTTAAGAAATGGCTTTCTTCTTGCCACTCTTCCATAAAGGCCAGATTTGTGCAGTATACGACTGATTGTTGTCCTATGGACAGAGTCTCCCACCTCAGCTGTAGATCGCTGCAGTTCATCCAGAGTGATCATGGGCCTCTTGGCTGCATCTCTGATCAGTCTTCTCCTTGTATGAGCTGAAAGTTTAGAGGGACGGCCAGCAGGGTGCATAGGAAAGCTGCCTCCATCCTCAAAGATCCCACCCAGCATGGACTGTTCACCCCCCTACCCTCTGGTCAGAGGTTCAGAAGTGTGAAATGCAGGACCACTAGACTGAAAAACTCTTTCTTTCCCTCTGCCATCAGACTCCTAAACAGCTGAGGAATTTACTACCAGGAAATACGTGATGTACTGTTTACATTCTCAGTTTGCACATGGATAATTGCACATTGACTGTTGACTGGTGCACATGCTGCTCCCATGCAGCATACATTCTCTTATTATATTCTGATATATTTTTATTATATTGCTGCTTAAAGTGCCTTAGATTTAGTGTTACTTATTTATCTACTTTATATTTCATTTGTATTTTGGGGCATTCATGTGGACGGCAAAGTAAGAATTTCATTGTACAGAGAAACGCGTTTCCTAACTGTGCATATGAATAAACACTTTGACATGGAAGAACGCCACATCTGAATCCAATCTAGGAATGGACAGTGAGAGAGCGGACTCTTATAGGTCCCTGGATGTTCACCTCAACAATAAACTAGGCTGGTCAAACAACACTGAGGCACTCTACAAGAAAGGCCAGAGCAAGCTTTACCTGCTGAGGAGACTCAGGTCCTTCGGAGTTCAGGGGACACTCCTGGGGAGCTTCTCTGACACAGTGGTGGCAGCAGCCATCTTCTAGAGTGGTCTGGACAAAATGGAGTGGTCTGCTGGTGCAGCATCTCGACCGCGGACAGGAAAAGACTGGACGAATTGCTCAAGAGGGCCAGCTCTGTCCTGGGAGGTCCCCTTGACCCATTGCAGGTGGTGGGAGACCGGAGGATGTAAGCCAAGCTGACATCCCGGCTGGAGAAGGACTCCCACCCCATGCACGGGACTCCGTCAGCACCGGGCAGCTGCGTTGGTGACAGACTGCTTCACCCCAAGTGCGTGATGTAGCATTGTCGCAGGTCCTTCCTTCCTCCTACTGTTGGGCTGTCAACCAGCACTGCTCCCAGTAGACCCCCCCCGCACCTGAAGTCGACCTCACACACCCATAGACCGATTAACTTTGAATACACAACATACCAGTGTACTATGTCTTAGTTTTTTATTATTATAGCTAGACTAGTTTTATATTGATAATTCTGTGTCTGTTAGTTTTTGATTCTTAACACCGAGTGCCTATTTCTATCCCTTTACTGCTGTAATGGTGTGAGTTTCCCCATTGTGGGACTAATAAAGGTTTATCTTGTATCTTGAGTCCTCTGGCTGCTTTTAACCCTCTCCACGTCAAACAGCCAAACCCATGTTAACCCTGGTTGTTGCTCTTTCTTTGTCCCACTCTCTCTGTGCTGAAGACGCCACCTCTTCACTCTGGCAGCTGCTGGTTCAGATTTTTAGCTGCTGAGAAAGGACCGGCTTAGTTAATGCACTTTTACACTTATCATTTTTAGTTTACAGCTTCACCGTCTTAAGGTGAAGACCCACTGGAAGCAACCAAGCCATGCACCATCACCACCACCACTTCTCACTGACACAGTTGTTGTGGGAATTGGCGCTGTACAAATAAATTGGACAGTGGACATGTTGGTGCTCACAAGCTAGTGGATGACTTGTTCATTAGCAAATAGTGTAAAGAGGCAGCTGGCACTTTCATTATGATTGACCTGATTAATACTATCACCTTGAAGAGAAGGATCCCAGAACATACACAGAGCTCTTATCCTCCACAGATGTGTCCCCAGCTGCTGACCACCAAACTTAGTGAACCTCCACTTTGCTCTTGGTTCGATTTGTCAGGAGAGCACTGCATAGCCAGCAGCTGAGCTCTGCCCTCACTTGCATAAAATTTAATTTTTAAAAGCTTTGAAACCCTCCTCTTTGAGTGTGTCCTGCGTCACCTGGATTCCGACAATACGACAAAGCAATTTGCTCATGTGCCGTAGAAAAGAAATGTGACTGAACCTTGTGCCGTGCACAGTTATCCTCACTTTAGTCCCTCCCCCCTCTCAGCTCCCTCATGTCATACTGAGTATTTTGTTGTTGCATCTCAGCTTTTCTAGCAGTGACACTGACAGCAGCTTGTCTCTGTGCCAATAACTGCCAGGACCGTGCGATACGGGGTCCACCTGTGATGCCAGGATTTTGATTTTGTCACTACAGAAACAGCAGTGTTTGACTATGTGAGGTATTTCTGCAGTCTTGCTGATCCTGGATTCACTGTTTGTGTGTGTCCTTCAGGTGGGCTCCACTGTGGAGGTGAAGACCAGTGAGGGTTTATCCAGCGAGGCCGTCATCAGTAAGCTGACAGACGCCAGCCTCTACACTGTGGGTGAGTGTCTGTTCCAGTGTCTTTTTTTTGCTGAAGAAAAGCCCTGACATGGGTGCATGTTCTCAGTGTTGTAAGTAGTGTTTGGAGAAAAGAATCTTTGGATGCAGAGAGTGGACAATGGCAGTAATAAAACTCCACTATGGAGAAACATGGTGAGGGTGTTTGGTAGGAGAGAGGCTGAGCCAGACCACCACTTCTCACCAGTGGAAACAGGACAGACTTCACAAACGCACCTGTTGGGACTGCCCACAACATCATGAAGGAAGTCCATGTGTAGGAACATTTACTGCAGCAGGGAGTGCCCCCTGCTTGTGCTTCTTGTTCATGTATAATGAGTAAGTCAGCTGACGATGGAGGAGAGGAGGACAGTTAGCAGATCATCAGTCACATTTTTGACTAGTTCATTGATTGTAATCGGTGGAGTCTCCTTTAAACCACAGATTTTAATGTTACATGTAAATTAATGTATTATACTGATTAAAATATATTACCCAGACAAATAGAACTCAACCAAACAAACATTAGATTTCTTAAAGCTATGGACTGTCAAAGGTCAAAGTGTTTATTTTTCATAT
The DNA here is from genome assembly GCF_001952655.1 of Monopterus albus. Taxonomy (NCBI): domain Eukaryota; kingdom Metazoa; phylum Chordata; class Actinopteri; order Synbranchiformes; family Synbranchidae; genus Monopterus; species Monopterus albus. The sequence goes on from NW_018128283.1 coordinate 388,018, forward strand.
GCACAGTTAGGAAACGTGTTTCCCTGTACAATGAAATTCTTACTTTGCCGTCCACATGAATGCCACAAAATACTAATGAAATATAAAGTAGATAAATAAGTAACACAAAATCTAAGGCACTTTAAGCAGCAAATGCAGCAATATAATAAAAAATATATAAGAATATAACAGAATGTATGCTGCATGGGAGCAGCATGTGCAGCAGTCAACAGTCAATGGTCAATTATCAATGTGCAAACTGAGAATGTAAACAGTACATGACGTATTTCCTGGTAATAAACTCCTCAGCTGTTTAGGAGTCTGATGGCAGAGGGAAA
>NW_018128283.1:388529-419931 GCF_001952655.1 Monopterus albus
TCTCTGCAGGTGCTTGTGGTCCATAGCAGTAGTGCTGCCGTACCAGACAGTGATGCAGCTGTAGAAGTTGCAAAGGATCCAGTGTTGTCAATACATTACATTTACATAAAAACTTGTTAAACGAATCTGTTCAGAAATGTTATCAGTCCAGCATGAAACTTTTTCTTTTAAAGGATGCAGCTGGTGAGCTATAGATCCTGACAAATAAACAGGCCGGGTGCCTTCTCACTTCCTCTTGTGCTTGTTTGAGCTGCGCTCCTGACTCCACTCAGCCTAACAAATTCGACATGGTTAACCAGCGATACTGTATAAACCCTCAGATGCTGCGTGAACATGGATTTGTTTTCAGTAATAGTTCCAGGTGCATGAACCGCTGCTGGCCATTATGGCGAGGCATCTAACAGTGAGTTATTAGCTGTTAGCCTCAGGAGCTCGATAGTTAACATGTACCGGCTGTGGATAGGAGTCTGTGGGCGAAGCTTAAACAGTTGCTGCTTTGCAAGTTAATGCTCCTTTAGCGGATGTGTGGATAAACAGCTCTGACAGGGTTTTTACTTGTGGATTGTACGGTAGAGCAGAGGTGGTGTCACTTTGATTAATATATTTCACCCTCAACACATCTCTCGGTCCAACATGGACAGAGGACAAGCCACTCCATCAACACCAAAACCATATTGTCCGATCCACTACATCTCACTTATTGGTCTCTTTAAGTACTCATAAAATGCTCCCAGTCCTTACAAGCTAAGAACCATGGAACTCGGAGTCAGTGAGCCCTGAAAAGGCTGATGGGGGACAAAAGTGGAGGTCTACAGCCCAGAGCGATGAGCTGGACCAGGGTCTGGATTCACACATTACAGTGAGGACACCACATTCACTGGTGCTACTGGTCTCTGCACGGGGTTGGTGGGGAACGACAGAGGAAGTTACTGGCTGCATCCTTTAAAATAAATCCAGTGTTTCCTCACTTCACTGAGGTGAAGTCTACAAATGACTGGCTGCCAGGCACAAGTGATGATGCTGCAAAAAGGTTTCGCTTAATGAGCTGATGTCATGTGATGTTACATCTCTTGGCTGTCTGACCAATCCCCTGTCAGGTCACCCTCCACTGTGATAGTGACAACTGAGCTGTGTGTTTCAGTGTTTGATGATGGAGATGAGAAGACTCTTCGTCGTACATCCCTGTGTCTGAAGGGAGAGCGGCATTTTGCAGAGAGTGAGGTGAGTCTTCTGAGGCCTATATTCTTCTGCCACAGAGTCTCAGCTGTAAAAACATCTGAAGCTGTCTCAGTCTGAGTCCTTAGAGATGTTAAAATATCTTAATAAAATGCCTAAGATGTGTTGTCGTCACTTCTCTACCCCCTCCCCTCAGACGCTGGACCAGCTGCCGTTGACAAACCCAGAGCATTTTGGCACTCCAGTCATCGGCAAGAAGTCAAACCGTGGCGGCCGGCGTTCATCCCAGGCCGTGTGAGTTTTTTTTTTTTTTTTTTTTAATGGTTATATTTGTTAGCAACAGTCTTGCTGAGTTTACACATGCTTGTTTATGTCATAATAAACAGATCCACTCAGTTTTCCAAGTGGTGAGAGTTAAATTGCAAACTTACTGTAACTGGGAATATTGATGCTCTACTCCTGTCTCTGTCTGTGACTGCCCACCTGTCTGTGTCTCAGTGCTGATGAAGACAATGATACCTCGTCCAGTGAGGATGAAGAGGATGACAGGGGGCGGCTCAACGATGAGTTGCTGGGGAAAGTCTGCAGCATTGAGAGCGAGAATGAACACGACAGCTGGTACCTGGCTCTGGTAAACAAGCACACCTCTGTCTCTTTGTCACCTGACCACTAGGGGTGTAAGTCACCAATATCATCACCATACAAACCTATCAGGGCTGGCAGCGGCTCAGGAGGTAGAGCGGTCATCTCCTAATCAGAATATTGGCAGTTTGATTCCTGGTCTCCCCAGTCCAAGTGTTTTTGGGTAAGACACTGAACTTGGAGTTCAGTGATGGCGACCTGGACATTGCCTCCATCACTGAGAAATTTCCCCATGCGGGTCAACCCTAACCCTGACCGGAGGTCGGAGTCGGTGTGGACTGAACGGAGCAAACACATTTCACTTTTAGAGTGAGTTCCCAGTCCCAGAATGCCAGCTGCACCGCCTGGCATGTGTTGTCCGGTTTGAAAAGAACAGAGCTTCACCAGAATGTACATATGTGGCTGGCTGTCAAAATAAAAGCGCACAAAACATCGGTTTACATTTTGCATCGATGCTATCAGATCGTGGGGTGTTTGATCAATTGATAGATGGATTGTTACACCCCTAGTGACCACACACGCCGCCTGTCTGTCACATGACCTCACTCTGACTGCAGGTATGTGTTTGTCCTGCAGGTGGTATCTCCGACCTGTAATGATGAGCTGATGGTGAAGAAGGATCAGTGTCTGGTCAGATCATTCAGCGACTCCAAGTTGTGAGTTAATCCTAATATAAAAAAAAAAAGATCTGTGATCAGGAACTTTGATCAGAATCAGATCGGCTCCATCTCACCTTCTTCCTCTCGTTTTATCCTGCAGCTACACGGTGGCGAGGAGACATGTCCACCCTATCAGCCCCATCAGCATCACCAAGTCTGAGTTCTCCAGCCGGAGAGGTGAGGCACTACAACTTCCACAATGCACCAGGACAGCAGTGACCTGCAGCCAGAGCTCATTGCTGACTCCTCTGCTTTTTTTTAAGTGTCTGTTATAACTTGCAATCACCTACTGCTTCTGTTCTCTTCTTCTTTCTTTGCTTCTCTGTCCTCCTCTGCCTCCTCTTTCTCCTTTTCATTCTGTTCCTCCTCCTCTCTTCACCTCATTTCCCCCTTGCTCGTCTTTCTTTTTCTTCTCACTCCTCCTCCTCTTTGTGCTCTTTCTCTGTTCCCTTGTAACTTCTCTTGTCCTCCGTGTTCCTCTCTTCTACTTCCTCACCCTGCTCTTCCTCTTCCTACAGGTTTTGAAGCAGCCAAGATGTTCCTGAAGAGCCGAGAGGTCCCAGATGTATGGAAGATGGACATGAGTCAGATCCTGGACTCATCCTCCAGCGACGATGAAGATGATGATGAGGAGAAGGAGAGTGATCAGGAGGATGAGGATGAAGACGAGAAGAAAAAGAAGAAGCTTATAAAGGATGAGGTGAGAGTTTGAGGGGCCAAGTGGGAAAGGAGGTCCAGCTGGGAGGTCAGATCCTAACGTACATGTGCTTGTGTGCAGCCCGATGAAGAGCCAGACCCAGAGGAGAAGGACTACTTCCTGCAGCAGCTCTACAAGTTCATGGAGGACAGAGGTGAGACACACCAGGACCTGGGTTACATTTACAATTAGTAGTTGTTGTAAATAATGTTTACAGCTTGAAAGGACTAGTTTGCGTGTAAATGAAAGAACTCTCCCCACCAGAACAGGATGTGGAGCCTCAGCATAGCGATGGTCCGTTCTCGCACCGTCTACATTTTAGCTGTTTTTGTGTGAAATCCATCTGTGGCCACACTGACAGTCCCCAGATGGTGAAGCAGCTTAACAGTCTAATTGTTTCTTCTTCGCCCTCTTTTCATTAACAAACAACCAAACCGCATCTGTAGGAGTGAGACCCAGCCGTCATCATATATTGGCTTGATGACAGCTGTTGTGTGTGAGATCACATATATCATGTAAAAGATCGATCACAGACCAGAAAGTTGTCAACTTTGCTGTCAGACCTGCGTTCAGTGGCGTTCTGCTGTTGACAGTTGTTCTCGTGTACACATTCTTCTCTTCCTGTCTTCAGACACTGAACCAGGATCAAACTCTTGTTTCATCTCGGAAGCATGGTAGAGCAGTTGTTCCCAAACTGCTGCTGCTGAGGAAATCATTGACAAAATCAGCCACATTATAATACATGGCATCATTGGTCTCATTTCTCTATGTGCACAGTGAAACACTGCACTTGAACACAGACACCCTCTGGACACTGGTTTAATAAAGATCCGTTGTGGAGTTGGTGAACATGTTTCCAGTCTGGTGCCTGAAACTGCACATTGAACTAGCTGGATGTGGACCTACACTAAGACTGTTTGTTTGTCTCTGTCCATCAGGGACCCCTATCAACAAGCCTCCAGTGTTGGGTTATAAAGACCTGAACCTGTTCAAGCTCTTCAGACTGGTCTATCACCTGGGAGGCTGCCACAAGGCAAGTACATCTGTCTGTCTTTAGTGCATGCTAGCATCACCGACATGAATGTTGACGTGACCACAGAACAAAAAGGACCACAGCAGTGTATTTCAGCCCAGTGGGTCATGCGACCTGCTGTAGGCCAGCTGTGATGATGAAGTCCTGTGACATCACCTCCTCTTGGCTGTCTGACCGGAGCCTGATGAGCGTCACTGTTCAGTCACCTGATGAGAGACAGATGTGACTTCAGCTTTGACTTCTTCTGTGTGTTTCAGATCGAGTCCGGGACCGTGTGGAAGCAGGTCTACATGGATTTGGGGATCCCTGTCCTGAACTCTGCTGCATCGTACAACGTTAAAACGGCCTACAAGAAGTAAGTCAACATCTGCTTTTTAAAATGAATCTATTTTTACTCCACTTATGACTGGATTTGTTTCAGAATCAGAGTCAGCCCCTAGTTTGCTGACAGGGCCATCTGTGTCCTCAGGTACCTGTACGGGTTTGAGGAGTACTGCCGCTCTGCCTCCATCACCTTCAGGACCATCCATCACAACAACCCCCGCCCTCCTACCACATCAGCCAGTCAGAAGACAGCAGGGGTGGAGCTTAACGAGTCCTCCACATCACAGCTGAAGGTGGAGCCTGTTGATGACAAGGGGGAGGAGGCAGAGTCAGAGAGCGAGAAGGAGGAGGTGAAGGAGCCACAGTTGTCCCCAAGGGTGAGACACTGAAAACTCCCGAAGCCACTGAAGAACCAGATTTGCACTGAAACTGCTGTAATCCATTCAGTGTCAGAACAGGTGACCTTTGATGAGGCATCTCACAGTCGCACCTGGTCACACACCCACCGTCTGCGTCTCTCTGGCCAAGACAGTTTGTCTGTAGACGGTTTACAGATCAGCAAACCTGTGCAGACGGCGTGTAAAGCTGCGCTCACATCACGGGCCTTAATGCCCGATTTAGTGGGACGTTAGTCTTCAACCTGAGACTGAACATTTGTCCTGTGTGTTTTCAGGGGAGGAGGAGGTGTGTGGGGGGTCAGGTGAAGCCCGAGAGAAGAGGAGGAGGAGGAGAGAACAGTGAAGAGCAGCGGGAAGTGAGGAGACGCAGCAACAGAAGAATGGATGACTCAGAGAAAGGCTCGGAGGAAGAGGAGGAGGACGATGATGATGAAGATGAGGAGGAGGAGGGGGAGAGGAGGAGAGGGGACCGGTGAGACCGAGATGAACACACTAACAGCATTAGTTAAAACAAATGCAAATGTGATGGATGATGTACAGAAAGTCTGACCTACTGCATTACTTTTCATATTTTATTGGTTATATATAACCGATTAGAGACAAACGGCTGTGTAGGACGACAGGAAGCCCTTCAGATATGTACAACATGATCTGATATTTCAGTGAATGAGCAGAAACAAGTAGTGGAGGAAAATAAGGACTTAAAAATACAAATGCCACAAATTATAGTACTGTTAGCAGTTCAAATCCTGCATTCAGAATGTAAGAGTAAAACTACGCAAGTATCACCTAAAAGTACCTCGTATGTAGAGCGGTCTCCCTGAGTGTATAGATCAGATTAATCAGTCTTCAGACAGATTTTTTAAATTTATATAACTGTATAAAAAAGCTGAAACCACTGATCCAGACCTCAGCTTTTTTAAGAGTATACATTTTAGAGTATAACAATTGAATTAAGCTTTTAAAATGTCCTCTGGCCTATTTTGACATAACCAGCTGTCAGACAAATATGTGCAGTTGTAGAATAAAGTAGAAAAAGAGGGACCAGTACCTCAAACCTGTACCTGCTCTACAGTACTTAAGTAGCTACACATATTTACCACAGACTAGATACAGGTTATTGGGGGACGGAGCCTGAAAGACGCATCAAAGTTACCATTAAAGACTGATATTTTGACACTCAGCGCCCACTGTTACTGTGTGTGTGTGTGTCAGGAGTGAGGACGAGGAGGATGGAGATTCTGTGACAGGGACAAAGGTCAGGGTGAAGTATGGCAAAGGAAAGACCCAGAAGATCTATGAGGCTCACATCAAGAAGACAGACATAGACAATGGAGAGCAGTTCTACCTGGTCCACTACTACGGCTGGAACGTCAGGTCAGTGGCACCAGCACTCGGACGCTTCACATTCACGTGTCCCAGAGAGGGTTGCAGCGGTATACCCATTCCACAGTATGAAAGTTGATGGCTAACTTACCATGCACATTCGTCCATTTCATAATGATAATAAAAATCATCACTTTATTTATCCCGCAATGGGGACATTTACACACACTGATGGCGGCGCTGTCCCTGCAAGGCACTGCTCTGGCCATCAGGGGCAACTTGAGGTTCAGTGTCTTGCCCAAGGACACTTCACCATGTGGACTGGGGAGAACAGGAATTGAACCTCCTGAGCCACGGCCCCCTGGTGTTGAAGGAACAAACACAATGCATGTGCACCTCTTTTCCTCCCCATCTGTCCTTTCTCCTGATGTTTCATTGTTACAGCACCGCTAGCAGCAACGCTCAGACTTCTGCTCATACTTCTGTTGCGCTACCATTCTTCACACGACACACAATGCAACAATGCATGCAGTCAGTCCTAACCTAAGAAAGTCACTGAATTGGTTTGACTCCTTGTCCTCATAGTAGGGCCAAAGACCTGTCCCTCTGAGAATATATGTCCAGTTAGGAGACGTTTCTTTCTCTGAGATGTTTGCTAAACATACAGCCAGGAGTTGTTGGAGGTAGAATATGTCCTGACAGGTATGTCTGCTCCACAGGTACGATGAGTGGGTGAAGGCCGACAGGATCATCTGGCCCGTGGAGAAAGGAATGAAGAAGCGACAGAGGAGGAAAGGGAAGGTGAGGCATCATGCAAGATTTTTCTATTTGTTTATAAGTCTAAATGGTTTGGCCCCCCTTTATCTTACAGAATTGCTGCATTCCTATAGCCCCTCTCGGTGCCTCAGATCAGCTGATCAGCTGCTCTTGGAGACACCGAGGGCTAGGCGGAGACTTAGGGGGGGCAGAGCCTTCTCTGTGGGGGCTCCTAAGTTGTGGAATGCATTGCCCCTGTACATTAGGCAGGCCCCCTCGTTGTCCCCCTTTAAAACTTATTTGAAGACTCATCTGTACCGTTTGGCGTTCGAACCAGTATGAGACTCTGTCTTGTTGAGCCTTTGTTTTATGATGGGTGGTTGTTTTAAGTGTGATGTTGTTTTATTGTTGCTTGTTTATTTTGTTTTAATGGGTTTTGTGGATATTGTGTTAAGCACTTTGGTCAGCTCTGGCTGTGTTAAATGTGCTATATAAATAAAGTTGATGATGATGAACCGTTTCCTGTGAGTTCAGCCTGGCCATGTGACCTGATGAAGGCCAGGGGTGATGATGCTGAGTAAGGTTTCGCATGCTGGACTGAAGTCCTGTGATGTTGCTTCCTCTTGGCTGTCTGACCTGAGCCTGATGAGCTTTACTGTCCGATCAGGAGCGGTAAGAGAGTGGGTAGGCGGGGTTAGCACAGGGTTTGATCAGCAGGTGACCTGAAAGGTGTAAAAACCAATCAGCAGGAGCAGCCTAGGAGTCTGAGGCTGTCAGACATTTGTTTTATTCTGGAAAATCAGCTTGCGGAGAGAAAATCCATCACTGTTACCAACATGGCTGCTCTTGGTGTTGTGTGGAGATGTAGTTAGCAATAGAAGCTACTGCGTGAAAACGTGTGCTCACTGTGGTTTGTTCGTCAGCAGAACAAAGACAGGGATGAGGTGGAGAAAGATGAAGAGAAGCCGGCAGTGATGGTGGTGGCAAAGCCGACAGGGGCGAGGCGTGGACGTCCTCAGATCAGAACCACTCCGTCCAGCTCAGCAGGACGCAGCGTGTCCAAAACGCCGAGTAACGAGGGACAACCCAATGGCAAGAGCAGCAGGATGGCGGCGGCGTCCAACATGGCCAATGGAGACAGTAAGACACATTACAGCTAAAGAAATAGATCAGTCACCAGTCTGACGGGTGACTCCAGTTTTAATATTTCAGTTTGGTGTTTAAACTGCGGACCTTATTTTTCAGTTTGACTGAAAGTGAAGGCACCTGTGTGACTTTTAGATCTCAGAGGCGAAGCAACAGAGTGTGTCACACCTTTTTTTTTTTTTATAAAATAATAGGCTACCTCTGTGCTGTTTGTCTGACGTGTCCCTTCTGCACTGGCTCTCCCACAACAGCAAAGTGTTTCTCTCCTACATCTCTCTCTTCCTGGCCCCCCTTGCTGCTTCAGCAGCGCTGGTTGGGACCCAAAAATATTCAAAACAAATCAAGTGGATCGTTAATCGCGCTGATCGGACTGATCAGCTTTCCCACATTGTGTTTTTTGATATTCAATGGACTGAGGGGTCAAACATTCAGCGTCAGATTTTGAGTCAGCATTAACTTTATCCACTTGCAGAGCGCTCCCTATACATCCATGGTGCTGACCTTGGCAACAGCTACGTTAGCCTAGCTAGCCTTACTAGCTTGCTATTAACTTCTGGAAGAGTTGGACCTCCACGACTGACAGCGTTGTGTTGAAAAAACCGACACGGAGAGGAAGAGCATACACAGACAGTCTGGTGTCATGGTCATCATGTGTTTGTGTGTGTGAGAGAGAAACAGAGTGGTGCACGGAGGGGCTATGCACGGCACTGCACTAAAATAAGATTTAACCTAGTTTAAATCAGTATGTTAATGTTGATATTGTGGCAGCACACCTCAAATAAGTCAGTGGGTTGCTTTGCAGTTGGATCCAGTTAATGCTAGTTCATAAACTGTGACGCTGAGTGTTTGCCACCTCAGTCCAGGGAATATCAAAAAATATGTGGGAAAGCTGATCAGTGTGATTAGTGATCCATTTGATTTTTCAAATATTTACTGGCTTTAATCTTTGCCGCTGAAGCAGCATGTTGTCCTCTCTGCAGACACTCCTCGCAGGAGAACCAGGAGAACCTCAGGCATGTACGACTCTGACATAGCGTCCAATGGTGAGAGCGACGGCAGCACTGCTGCTCATGTTTCTGTTAGTGATCCACTTCCATCGTCAGGAACTTAGCAGTTCACTTCTCTCTCTCCCTGCAGAGGATTCTGGGAACTCTTCAGAAGAAAGCGAATCAGAAGACCCGCCTGATCAAAAGCCTTCTCCATGGCAAGGGAGGACTGAAGCCTCACCCTGCCAGGAGGAGGAGCCAGAGGAGGTGAAAGAGGAGGTGGCGAGTGAGGGCACTAATATCACAACACCTACTAACAACACTGTTGTTGCTATGTCAACAGCAGGTCAGCTGCCTGTCGCCAGTGTACCGCCATGTCCTAGCATACCTCTTGACAACACTGATGAAGTTGAGAGCCACTCAGAGAAGGAGGCAGAGCAGGGGGAGGAGCCTGTAGTTGAAGTCGTTACGCTGGCGGTTCAGGTGGACACGGAGGACAGAACGTCTCCGGAGCAAAAGACAACTCCTGTCCAAGAGAAAAACAAGACATCTCCTGGACGAGAAGAGCTCAGAAAGACACCTCCCAGTAGGATGTCTCCCCCCCCTGACAACTTCAACAAGATGTCTCCTGCCACCGCAGACAAACACAAAATGTCTCCTGAGAAGCAGCAGCACATGTCCTCCCATGTACCTGCTGCTGAGGAGGAAGATCGCTCCACTCCTCTGTACCCCCCAAGGGCCAAAGGTCGCAGGGCCAACCTCAGGGAGGCTGGCTCTGAAACTCCTCCCAGAATCCCCTTGCACACTGCCAGCCCCTCTCACACAGCGGCACTGTCATCTGCTCCTCACAGCATCTTGAAGAGACAGGACGAACCCATGGTGGTCCTCTGCTGCCTCCCCACCCAGCACCTCCCTCTCGACTCTCCTGCAGTGGACTCTGACACTGACTCCGCCACCGAGGAAGAGGAGGTGGAGTTATCTGAAGAGAGGAGCGGCATGGTGCTCAAACGTAAGGCAGCAGAACAAAGATCAGCTGACAAGAAGCTCCGCCCCGACAGGAGGCAGGAGGAGGCCGCTTCTCCCCAAACCCCGGCTGCCACACCCAAGATAGCAGCAGGAGCTTCACCCAAAACCCTCTCCTCTCCACACCAGGAGTGGCCCTGTCCGGCAGAGGAGTTGCAGGTGGAGATGTCAGAGGAGCACCTGACAGGTGGAGCCATGAAGGAACCAGAGGTGCGTGCTAGGACACCCCCCCTTGCTCCGGAGGCCCCAGGCCCCTCCCCCTCTGAGGAGTTGGAGCTGCAGATTGGCCCTGAGGCGCTGGTCTGCCATGAGGTGGACCTGGATGACCCAGATGAGAAGGAGAAGCCCCCCTCCTCCTCAGAGCACCTCCTCATGGTGATGAGAGAGCAACAACAAGCCCCACCCCCACTGCCTCACCTCCTCCACACACCCCTCTCCTCCCAGCACACCCCTCACCTCTCCCAGCCTCAGGTCAGGCTTTTCCTTCCGACAACCTCCCCAAGCTCCACCCCTTGCCCTGAGGAGCTCCATTCAGCCAGGAGCACTGTCAGTGACGACGGGGAAGCAGCCAGGGAGGAGCAAGAGGGAGACTCCAGTCCTGGGTTTGATGGCAGCGCTTCCTCCTCCACCTCCCTGCTGTCACTGCAGGAGAGCAAGGACAGAGGTAAGAGTGCACACCTCTACGAGGCGTGAACAGGTAGAAGACTGTATATAAAGGTGGACGACGGCTCACCACTACCTGGCCTTCTTGTTTTTGTGATGCACTTTGCATTCTGTGGAGCTGCAGAATCAGGCTGCCAATAATCTGAGATAAATCGCTATTGATATAATCCGCTTATTACAGACACACTTACCAGAGCAATGAGCACTTACACACATCAGCGTGATGATCTCTACCTAACATGACAGAAGAGACCTCTGGGAAAAGTTTATCCAGTTTTGTACTTTGAGCTTTTTCTTTGGCTAATGTCCTATCTAGTAACACGGAGGAGACTGGGTTTATGACCTATATGCAACCAGCCACCGGGGCGCCATCAGCTTGCGGTTTCACGTTGTCCATTGTTATGCACAGTCTGTGGCAGGGGCTTTCAGACTTTAGGCTCAAATATTCTGATTTCTATTCAAAGTCAAAGGCCCAGAACAATTGGACTCACTGTCTAGTTTATTAGGTACACCTGTTGCAATTGAGTGCAACACTACCAGCTTAACATCTGTGTTTATGAAGCTCAAATTGTTTCAGTTTTTGGTGAAATTGTCATAAATGTGTAAATTCAGTTGTTTATTACTGAGGTCGTAGTTAAAGGTGGTGGTGTACTGGGCTACATTATATTCAGAAGTGTTCTTAATATTCTGACCCTCATGTACTATGTAGCTGAGGAGGACAAAGACAGACACCTCTGAGTATAATGGAGTCCAGTACAACACCACCTTTAACTATGACCTCAGTAATAAACACATAAGGGTCGCCTGTTAGCCATCAGCTAACTCGGTAAGCTGCTAGCCGACCCTTGAGCTCTGTCACTTGTTGACACTAAATGTCATACACTCACCACCTGTCAATGTTGCCATAACAGCGATGTCAGATGGGGAAACGGCTGCGTTTAGCCTTCATCTCAGGCCAGGATCGCTGTGTCAATCGCCAAATGGACTATATTTTACAAAACAATTCATTGCTAAGTATAAAACATTTTTTCAAAGGAGGACACATACACTTCATTTGATTGTATTATTACATTCATGATGTGATGTGTGGGGCGAGTCCGGATTGACTTGCCGTCGGACCGGAGTCTGGACTTTAAGAAGCCTTGGTCTGTGGTAACACCTGAAATTCTCTGACACTGATTCAGAAAACAAACTGCGTGAGCCTTGTCTACACACGCCATCTTGAACCTGATTAAAATGTGTAAAGGAGAAAGCTCAGCTTTTCTAAAATATCTTCAAATTAACGTAATGATCAAAGGCCTCAGATGTAAGTCTGAGAGGACTCCTGGGGTGAGTCCCATTTCCCTTAAATACATCTATGTCTCCCTCAAGTAGTTCCCTGATAGACTAGTGGTTAGGGCGCAGTGCTCTCGCTGCTGCGGCCCGGGTTCGAGTCAGGGTTGTGTCAGGAAGGGCATCCGGTGTAAGAACACGTGCCAAATGTCAACATGCGAATCGTCAGTGTGACATGTGCCCTTCCTCTTAAGGGTCCAATCGCAAACTGATTTCCAACAAAGAATTCGTGGAGGACGCTCTCGTGTGTCCAGACTCATGGCTCCTTTCAGCAGCCTGCTCACTTCTCACAGCAAGAATAAGAGTTTTGGGATGTCCTTCAAGACGGCGGACTGGAACGGCTTCCAGGTCAAGTGAGGACCAGTCAGTTAAGGGAATTGGGATTTACCCCTGGTCTCCTGAACAGATATTCCTCAGCCTGATTGGTTAGTTGTTGTACTGAGTAACCTTTGTGACCTTTGACCCCTCAGGTCAAAAGAGGGTGACGGACTGTAACTCCAGCCCGTTGGCCAAGAAGCAGAAACGCAACCAGAAACGACCAAACACACCTGGGAAGGTGGAAAAGAATGGAGCAGGTGAAGTGTCAGAGCATCACTGGTCACACTCAGTAATGGGTGGGTCTTTGAAATGATTTCAACTTGTCTGTTTTGAGTGGTGAAGCACTTTGGAGTTATCTGATGTCTGTCCACACAAAGCGCATCTGTCCCAGCCTGACATCCTGGAGACAGATGCATATTGATACAAACATTTCATTCTGTTAAGACTGCGCCATGTGTCTCTCCACAGGTCACAGCAGCGACAGTGAGGACCAGTCTCGTCTGACATCTCTGCCCAAGTCTCACAAGCCCCGGTGTCCTGGGCTGTCGTCTCCAACCTCTCACAGTAAAGACAAGCAGAACGTCCCCTCCCCTCAGCGCACATACAAGTGGACCTTCCAGCTCGGTAACCCTCTCACACGCATACATTTAATGTAGCGCTGCAGCGACTAGTCAGAGGGGTTTATTTGTCATGGCAGCGTCTGCTGATCGTCACTGTTTCTGGTTAAAATGACGACCAGCAGGGTCACACCAGCTGTTGCTAACTATCTGACTACTTAACTCCATTAATTAAATTTGACTCGCTCATGATTGAATTATTGTGCGTCAGAGCAGAAATGTGTGAGATAATGGTGATGAGTCAGTCTTACGAACTAAGAAATAACCTCCTCCTCCTCCTCAGATGAGCTGGACAGCATGTCGAGCACAGACAGAATCTCCTTCCTGCAGGACAAGCTGCAGGAGATAAGGAAGTACTACATGACCCTGAAGTCAGAGGTCGCCTCTATCGACAGACGCAGGAAGAGACTAAAAAAGAAGGAGAGAGAAGGTAAGAGCAGCAGCAGACCTGCTGGCGAATCCATCATATAGTGGATTTATGTGACTGGAGCTTCTGCTAATGGGGGTCCAGGCACAAAGAAACATCTTTAAAAATAACCGTCTCTGTCTGTTCCAGTGTCGAACACGACGGCGTCGACCTCGACCTCGTCCGGCTCCTCCGACACAGGTATGAGCCCGTCCTCAGCCTCGCCAACTCAGAACACTGTTGCTGTGGAGTGCAGGTGATGACACGCCTACCCAGACCCCACCCACTTGCACACACGCCACCTGCTCTGCCTGCCCCCTCCAGCCACAGACAGAGACGATGGGGGAACGCCCCACCCCCTCACCTGTGGACTGAAAATTAGCTCGCCATCTGTTCAGCCACCGCAGATCACTTCCTTCCTCTGGTGCGTCCTCAGTACTTCTGCTTAGTTGACTTCAAAATAAAGGTGGTTTTTTGGGGGGTGTAGTTGGGGTCAGAGGTCAGCTGTGAAAGCAGCAGGTTCCTGAAGCAGCACCCCCCCCCCCCGAGTGTTTCTGGTCTTTTTATATGGAATCAGAGATTTTATTTTGGTAAAAGCAAAAAAAAAAAATATTTCCAAAAGTGTGTGACGTCACAGCGAGCGAAAATCAAATGTTTGTAGAAATTAAGTTTTTGGGTTATTTTGTGTAAAATAATTAAAAAGAAGCTTCTGCTGCTTGTTAATATTTATTTGGTCAGTGGACATAAAAAATGTTTCTAATGTGTGTTTGTAAAATCAGTACTGCCAGCAAGAGTGGAAGAAACTGATGAATGTTAGAAATGGTACAAAGTACTCATGGGAAGTCAGGACTGGGAGACCAGGCCAACGATACCTCCAGGAAATCTCACAGTTGAGTTGGAATTAAAAGGATTCATGTAAGAAATCGTATTGAAGCATAACTTTGAGACGTGGTCATCTTCACTTATGATTTACGGTCTCGTATTGCGACTCGCTAGATCTCGTTTCCATTTCAAAAGTCCTGATTTGGACTTGATTGTTAAATTTCTGACCTAACGTCTCATAAATGTAACTTTTGGTTTTGAACATTTATGACGGTGAAGCTCAAACAGAAACCCGTCGTGTTTCCCTCGGTGATTTAAATTAACTCTTTAATCTCTGGATTTTGAACTGAACTTGTAACTGTTTGTCTCATAGTAATCGGTGTGATTTCACATCACCGTGTTCAGGGAAACTGACTTTGTCATCATTGTGACTAAAAGTTAAATCAAATTTTTTGTTAGGATTTTGATTTTTACTTTTTACCTGGAATTCAGACATGTAATGTTTGAACTGGATTAATAATTTTGGCTTAATTGAAATTATGACGTTTCATCACAGTTCTGACTTGAGGAGTCATGATTTTAAACGTCGGATTCGATTTAGTGTTCAGAACAACGAGCTTATGATTTTATATCTGCTCATTGTCACAGTCGATGTCATAACTTTGATTTGCTACATCTAAATTATTTTATTAAATGACCTAAACATGCACGTTTGAATTGGACTCGTAATTTAGATTGAAACGTATTGTGAATTTGAAATTTGATTTATAAAGCTATCAAATTATCTTTATGTGTAACTTGTGACAGTGATTTTAAACGGGTCCACCTTATGGATCACTGAACGCTGGTGTCACAGTTTGGCTTCATGTCCTGTCTGATCTTCCCATGAGTATCTTGATTTGCATCCTTTCTGCCATGGAATCAGTTGTTGTTCTGAGCCTGGCTGAGCTGATCTTCCACATCCTGGGTCTCTGAGTTCAGCACTGACGGAGGATTTCTGCTGCACCACCACCCCCCACCCCTGCCAGACTCTTCTTCAGTGGTGTCCTCTGTATTTGTGGCAGGACGGACGGCTCCTGGACATTTCTTTTTGTACATAAAACGCTCTCGAGTAAAGAAAAGACTAAACCCACACCCTGTCCTGGAGAACTGCATTTTACACGCCTGTAAAGAATGATTTATAATATTTTTTAAGAAAAGACTTTGTACTGTTGTATTATGAGCTCCTCAGTTTGGTTCCTATGTAGTGACTTACCAGCGGTGGTGTCGAGAGCGACGACTGTAAATAGACGAACACACACTTCCTGACAACAGAAGCCATGCTGGGACTGTGCACAACAAGCAGAGCTCTGTTTCTAATAAAGTTTTAAATATGTTTCCACTCTGCAGCTGCGTCTCATTTCAGAGTCCTGGTCCAACACTAACACTGCACTCAGCTGCTCCCTGTTAACGGGCTGCTCGTCACGATTCCCTAAACAGGCGCTTTATTTTGAAGGTCCTGAGTTTCCTAGAAATAAAAGTATGTTCATGGGGAAAAGTTTTGACACAGTTCAGAGTTCGGTCGTGTTGAGTTTACGGTGGTGGAAAGTAACAAATACCTCTACTTGAAGTACATATGTGTGGTACATGTACTTCTACTCCATGTCGGAGACAAACCGTGTACTTTTTACTACACTACATGTACCTGATACCTTCAGGTCCAGAATCAGATGAATCAAACCAAACCCAGTAGAACCATCAGACTCTATTGATCCCAGTAGGAAATCCACCAGCTACCCAGCAGGATGGAAAGTACTTCCCAGTATAAGTATATAAGGTAGTTACCATCAGCTCCACCTTTACCAGCTGCAGCATTAAAGTGATGGACACAGTAATTAGTCACTATGATCCAGTATCAGAGACGTTACTGGGACACGGGCCGTTCTGCAGGACGAGTACTGGTACTCCTGGTACTTTAGGTAGATTTAGATGCTGGTACTTTTGTACTTTTATGAAAGTAACATTTTGATTTTTACTTGTAACTGGAAGTAACATTTTGATTTTTACTTGTAACAGACCATCTGTATGCTGTGATACTGCTACGTTTACTTCAGTAAAAGACCCGAGTTGTTCTTTCGCTGCTGGTCAAAAGTAGTGTTTCTCTGTATGAAGTAACAGAAAATTAAGAAGCAAGAAAAGTACAAGTACTTAAGTTAATGTACTGTGTTACCTTCCATCACTGTTCCTGAGCCCCTGAGAACTCCACATCAAATTGTGCACACAGGTTCTGGTCTTGTTAGAGCAGATCAATAAAATCAGATGCCAGATGTTTTACTGACCTCAGGTGACCCCCAGCAGATGTGTACACCACTCAGCCTGAGCTGAAACACCTGTGTGAGTATTGCAGGACCTTTAATCGTTCATCTAATGTGTAAAGTCATAGTACCTGTAACTGCAGCAGTAAACGGTACGTCGTTTCCTTCTTACATGGAGTGGAGTATCAGGTGACAGGAGTGAGAGCTATAATTTATTGGCTGTTTAGAAGAAAATCAGCTCTTCTCAGAAGTGACTTATTAGTTTTTAGGCAAAAGTTGGTTCCACGATCTGACCTGCGAGAGCTGTCTGTTGTTCATGCTCTCACATCAAAGTAAATATTTTGGGATTTTGGACCAAAAACAAACCATTTCCTGTCATCACCCTGTGCTAAAGGACATAGTGATGGGTATTGTTCTGTTTTAGAGACTACACTGATGGAAATACTCGGGTATTTACTGGTACATGTCCAGACGAACTAAGGAAGAAGACGTCAGAGATTCACGTTCTTTAATAACATTTCAACATACAGTAAAACTCAACCCACATTAAAGGACAGTTCCACAGTTTCTGTACACAACTTGAAATCTGTCTGGTCCTGTTGTTTTACACTACATCTCCCATGATGCTCAGCGGCCAAATCCTTGTTTCTGTGCAGCTCTGCAGCAGAGACTTCAGCAGCCTGATTGATACAAACAAAAGGTGCAGTTCAGAGTTTTTTTTTTTCTTCCAGCAGGGGTGAGACCAGACCTACTGGACCAGGACCATCACTGGGACCAGGACCAGCCTGCTGGGGTCATGTTTTCAGTCCATGTCGGGCCTGGTCAGCGAGGCTGTCCCAGCAGTCCAGCTTTAGCGGCCAGAGCTTCGTTCTGCTGGATGTGATACTCCTGGAACCTCATGGAGATGCGCTGGGTCATCTTGAGATACTTCTGCAGACAGGACTCGGAGCAGCTGGACTGGAACCACAGACACAGACATGGTCAGTGTTTGTCAGCACGAGCCTCTGCCAAACATCAACAGCTGTTAGAAAACATCTACGTCTGAGGAAAAGTCTGAGCTACAAGAAGCCTATGGACAGAGAAACAAAGTTTGATTCCCGGTGAACATCTTCTGCAGTTTGGGTCACAGCTGAGTGTTAACACAGACAGGAGACACATGCTGATCAGATTCAGTGTGACAAAGAGCAGAGCTGACAGGAGATTGGTCAGACAGCCAAGAGAGGATGTGACATCACATCAGCTCACTGGGTGAAACCTTTTCTCAACATCGCCCCTCATCCCCACCAACCAGTCAGTGTCTACAGTCTTCATCTCAGAGCTCAGCGGCAGTCTGATCCTGAAGGAACGGGTTTGTTGTCTGCCATCACTGTGCTGCAGCAGCAAACTGCTTCCACCCAGTCACATCCACATGGCTGCTCTTCCTGTGACAGCTCAACACCCCACAGTGAGGCCCGACACGGGCTGCTGAGCTGTCAGACAGGGTGCTTTGTCCTTTGTCCATGTTCACTGATTATCTCACAACAGACTTCAGATGTCTGAGTGTTCCTGAACACACCTGCCAGGAGACTTCATCTCACCAGGGTTTGGACTAAGACAACATAACTCACTTAGCAGATGTTACAGTGTTTTACCTCCTCTGGCTTCACGTCTCTGGTGGTGAAATCTTTGACGCAGTCCATGAAGCAGTTCTCTGTCACCTTGTTGTATGTCCCCAGAAACTCCTTAAACTGAAACAGGAAAACACAGAGTAAAAGCCAGGACAGGTGAGAGGGAACAGAGATGTCACCTGACCTTTAATACAGGTGTGGTCCTGGTGTTCAGTTTGTGCAATTTGAATGGACATGTACAACGTATCAAGTGCCATTTTAAAGGCTATAAGCTGGTGATCAATAATTATTGTTCTTTATATAGGTGATCCATGAGGTTTGGTCCCGACACAAGATTTCCACACGACTCGTACCTGTTTGATCTGGTCGGACTCGGACACCTGCAGCGCCATGACTCGGTCTGTGAAGAACAAACAGCTCACGTCAGCTACCGAACAAGACTCCGTTAAGAATGTGACACTTTCCCGTTCCCTCTCTTTTCACAGAGGTATCTGCTAATGAGACTCTGGCGTTTTTAAAGTCTATAGTTCTCATTCAAATCGGTGCCACTGTCTTCAGCTGAGACCGTGTTTCACAGTTTTGATGATTCCTGAGATGTAATCTGGTCCTACAGAGCTCGGACTGTTCAGTCGGCTGCAGTGACACCAAACCGGCCGTCACTCTCTCAGCTATATTAATGAATACAAAACCCACCGAGTCCAACCGGTGTCTCTCCCGTTTCCGCCGGATCGGTCGGCTAACAGTTCGCTTCACGTTTCCGACCTCCGGGGACTAAATACCGGGTTTTCTAAGCCGGACTCGTGAACAGCTGCTGTGCGTTGAGCTATCAGTCACAAGCTAAATGTCTGTAAATCTTTACCTGAGCTCCGTGCGTGATGTGAACACCGTCCTCAGCGGACCGAAGGACACGTGAGCGCAGAGAGGAACCGGATTCAAACGCCCTAGATTTTTAATTCAAACATCAACAAGAACCGATTTCAAATGTAATTTTTAAGATGTTAAATATAACTGTCGTGATTCAGATTCAACTAAATACAAAAGATTCGAGTGTGACTAAAGTTCGACCTCTGAAATAAAAAGTCGGTGTGCTACAGAAGAAACTGTCCGGTGTGCTACAGAAGAAACTGTCCGGTGTGCTACAAGTGTGTAACAACATAGTTCCTACGATCTACTAGTAGTTACATGATGTTTTTATTATATTTATAGTGTCAGCATAAGTTTCATGTTTTACAGCTGCTAAACTTGCACTACTGAACGTGATGTAAAATACTGTGTGTATATATGTATAAACAGTTTATAGTTAATATATTTTTATTCATCTTTTCCTTGATCTTTAACTTGCTTCTCTTATTGCTGCTGTAACGCTGATATCCTTCTCTGGGATTAATGAAGTCGTATTTTATTAACTTCTCTTTAATCAGCTGTGTTGTCCTCGTTTATTTCTTTATATCCGTCTTCTCAAGATTCTTATCAGAGCCAAGTGACAGTGTCCTGGGAGCAGGTAGTTACTTGGTTGGTTTGAGCTTCATTTAATCAGGAAACCTCATTGAGATCAAGATCTATTTTGCAAAGAGACCCGACAGCAAATTATAGAAACACTAAGACACAAATAAAAAGTTACAAATATTATTAGAATAGTAAAGGCTTAGAGTCTCTCAGAAGAACGTTTCTGCCTTCAAGCTCCGTCCAGTAGTGAGGTGTTACTGGAAACCAGCCTGTCCCAGTTGGTGTGATAAACCTTTAAAGCCAGTCTCTCCTGTGATCTGGTGTCATACAAGCTCTGAAGTCAACCAAGGTTGTTAAATATGTGTGCAGCTCGGAAAACAAGGCCTTACAGGTATGATGATGCTCATGAAGACCTCTGGAGCCGAACTGTTAAATCCTGGCCTTTCAGAAGATGAGGCCAGGGGCATATAGCTGGAAATAACTAGTCCCATTCAGCTTGTGACTTGTCACAAAACTCACAGGACTGAGTAGGAGTCATCAGGATCTTCTGTACAAAACAATGAGTATATACTCAAGTATTAATCAAGTTAAGGAAGTCATTGTCTTCCTGTGGGTTCCAGCACATGTGGGGTTACTGGGAAATGAGAAGGCACACAAACTAAATAGACAAGCAACATAAAAAATGGATATTGAAGGCAGCATTAACATGTAAATGTTTAGTATTGTGGAAAATTACTCAAGAATGGCAACAGAGGTGGGATTGTGAAATTAAGTCAAGGCATCTATATAGAATACAGAATACGGTGGGAGTAACGGGCGACAGAGGCACGGTGAGGGCCGATCAAGTAGTAATCAGTAGAATCTGAACTGGACAGTAACCGTTTGTTATAGGAAGACACCCCACAGGCTGTTGTGATCTTTGTCAAGAAGCAGAAACAATAAATCATGTCATCATTTCATGCAGGAGGTATTCGGGGGAAAGGGAAGATATGTTTCCTCCGTTTCCAGAATTGGGGTTAGTAGATATATGTTTTAAAAGTATAGCGGAATTCGAAAAGTGTGGAAGAAGGAGAAGAGTGTTAATAGATTTCTTGAGGGTAACAGGACTCATGGATTTAGGATAACGGAACGGTGACGCAGACTACGAACACAAGATGGCAATAATGCAACACCAGGATGCCAATTGCCGTAAAACACCAGTGAAGAAGAAGAAGAAGAAGAAGAAGACAGAACCAGGATGTGCTGTTTTTGTTGTTAGTAACAGGCGCTGTTTCTAGATTTGTGTCGTTTACGCTTTTAGTTTCTTTTTATATTCCTGACGTCTCTTGTTGATATAGGTGTTTAACTTTGTAAACTTCAGCTTACAGCAGTGACTCCTGTCATTCACAGAGTTTTAACGTCCGGCTGTTGTTTGTTACCGTTTTACGCCGGAGCGGGAAGTTTGAAAGTGGCTAGCTGCTGTTAGCCTGCATGCTAACGCTCAGCTGGTTAGGGCTGAAATAAAATGGCGTTAACCGGTAGGATGTTTTCTTCTCCCACCGTTGCCTCGTAGTCTATCTGGGATATGTTTGGTGGAGTCAGTCCGGATCAGTCCTCAAGCAGCCCGAACACCGGGGACGTTTTAATCCGCTCCACCCGTGTTCTCCTCTCGGACCGTAGACATGAAGCTGCACCGAGACACGGAACGGTCCAGATAACTGTCCAGAGGCTTCGGGACCCTCAGCCCGTCCAGTCCAGCGTGTCCGAGGAGCAGCGGCGGCCGAAGCCCAGACAGAAACCGGACACCGGTCCTCCTACGCAGATAGCAGCAGACTGCCAGCCCGGTGAGAGCTCCGGTAGCTCCAGACTAAATCTAAGTAAAAGAGACCGATGTGACCAGGACTTTAGAACCCCCAGTTCTCCCAGTTTGTACCCGCTCCACCTGCTCCCGGCCAGATTGTTTAGATGGTATAACCGGATGCGGTTTGAAAAAAACTTTCAGATTTGTGTAACTTTTATTATATTTATGAAAAGATGATTTGACTTCTTCTGCGTCCACACAGCCATAGACCAGGTCTAGACAGAAACCTAATTACATTTATACAAACCTGCACCTGATTAACAATTCGTTTAAGACACAGTTTCAAGTTTGTGAAATCACAGAACTCATGCCTGCTGTGTTTGGCTCCTTGGTGAGTCTCTTTGTGTTTATTAAGCAGGAATCAGGTGGATGCTGAAGAAACCGAGCAAAGAGAACCGACAGCCCACAGCGAGCGTGAGTCTGCTTCCCCTATTCCCTCAGTTGAATTTGTCACTGATGCCAGGCCTGGGTCTTCCAAAAAGTCCAGCAGCATGTACAACCCCATATCAGATAAAGTTGGGACGTGTGTAAAATTAAAACAGCGATGTGATGTGTAAATCATCTGTGTCCTGTGCTACATTGAAAACAATACAGCAGCACATTATTTGGTGTGACACCTCATCAGCTTTATTCTTTGTTCATAATAAACTCTCACTTCAATCCTGATGCTGCATTTCAGGACCAGTAATGAGGTAAAACAATGAAATGACTCCATGTGAACCAGGTGATGTCAGCAGGTGACTGCATCATGACCTGGTACAACAGTGGCGTCCAGGAAAGGCCTTTAGGAGCAAAGATAGGCCGAGGACCGCCAGTTGGCCAACATATCTGTGACAGAATCACTGAAATGTTTAAAAACAACGTTCCTCAAAGAAAGATAGGAGGGATTTGGATCCGTCACTTTGTACGGTACAGAACACCATTAAAAGATTCAAGGAGTCTGGAGGGATTTCAGTGTGTAAAGGGCCGAGCCTGAGCTGGATGACCGAGCTCTCCGATCCCTCAGACGGCACCGCATCAAGAATCATCACTCTTCTATCAGCGATATAACCACATGGGCTCAGGATGACGTTGGCTCACCTGTGTCAGCCACTACAATACGTAGTTATGTCCAGAAATGTTGCTTAAAACTATATTGTGCCAAAAGGAAGCTCTGTGTCAACAGTGTCAAAGATTAAAACTGAGGTGTCACATCAAATAATGTGCTGCTGTATTGTTTTCAGTGTGATACAGGACACAGATGGTTTACACTTCACTGTTAACTGTTCTAATTTTGATTTTACTTGCCACCTAACTCTTTCTGATTTGGGGTTGTAGCTTTATGAACAGGATCATTCCTCCCAGAGACATGTCTGTCACGTTTTCTAAAACTTAAGCTAATTGACTGAAGCTCAGGAAGAATCTGACTGAAGTGTTCAGGGAGGATGTCAGTGGAGTCCGCTCTCCAGCTGTTGAAACAGCTGTAGCTGCTTCTTTCATTGTCACCAGATCTAAAAATCTTTTGTTCCTCAGGTGGTTACAATCAGATTTAATGAGTAAACATTGTTCTTATGTTTCAGCAACAGACCAGGTGGAACATATGAAGACCTTCTTTCAGACACGATATTTATGTGATGTGTTTGTGTGTTTTCGTCCTTCAGCTTACAGCAGCACAGTCAAGCCCAAACAGGAAGCTCCCAGCTGGGGCACACATGGAGCAACACCCTGGTGAGAGAACCAGATTCATCAATTAATCAATGATCACTAGGTTATTGAAGCACTGATCGTTTTTTTTAAATGCCACTATTTCATTTCCTGGAACATAGTCTGGCATGTTTTGTTGCAGCTGACCCTGAAATCATCCAACTAAAATCATGAAAACATAAAATGTGTTTGTGTGTGGTCTCTCAGAGGTGGTTGAGGGTGTGGACTCTGAAATCAACTTAAATATCAGACAGGTGAATTGACTCCGCCTCTGCTTACATCATCACTCTCAGGTAACGACCTGCTGACATCACGTTTTTCTGCCGGAGGTCGAGGTGCTGTACTCGCTGCTCTGAAACAACGGTGAGACATTTATTTAGGGGAAAAGTCGATGGAATTTGGTGCGTTTTTAATCAGGAGAATACAGGTTTGGCATTTGGTTATATTTATACTTATATGTGCTGTAAAATATTTAATGATGTGGTTTTGACATTTGTTGTTAGACAGTGATGCTGATGATAAACTGAAGAGATGATGAACGTCCAAACACTGTCATAACACTCATGGTGTGATGTAAATGAAGAATGAGATTCAATGAATCTTTATTTTGGCTACATTGTTACCTGGTGTCAGGTGAAAACTATTTTAGTTAAAGGTACATTTAACATTTCTGAACTCTGGATCCCCTGATGCAGCTCCAACTCCACTACTCGGTTTTCACTTTTGTATGAAGTTCGACCCCTGTGGTTTTTTTTTCTTTGCTCCTGTCAAGGTGCAGATAAAGCTGAGCACCTGTGTGCACCACATGACCTGTTCTGTATTGTTCTGTCAGCTCCCACAGTGCCCCCCTCAGGAGGGAGGTTAAAGTGCAGCTGTTAGACCCAGGGCTGCTTCAGAGGAACCTACAGGAGACTCCTGGTCTGAGGACCAGTTCCCAGGATGCACTAGGTATAGTGGGGGTCCAGGAGGTGGGTCTGTCCCCTGGTTGCCATGGAGACAACAACAACGACTCAGTGGCTGCAGTTGCAGCTGTGACTGCAGCTCCTCTCATCAAGGTACTAACAGGAGTACAGGTTAGTAGAGAACTTTTACAGCTGGTGCTTCTCGGTGTGGTTTAGTCTGTGCAGAATACGACTCCCTCTGTGCATAGCAAGAGTTCAGTTTTAATTGTATAGTGCCCAATCACAACAAAGGGTGGTTTGACATTAGGGACCTGGGCCCAGATCCGAGTGCACTTGACCCTAAAGTCTGGTTCATTTTGATCAGTGTGAAGAAAAGCGTACCGAACTCGGGCACTGTGACTGAGTCGGTTTGAAGATTCATGTGTACTCGAGCATGGTCCACAGGAGAACACGCAACCGTGTTAAAACAAGGAAGCAGGTTGCTATGTGACATCATAACTGTTCGACTCTGGTCTAGGCCTTACTGTTATTATATATCGTGTGTGTGTGTGTGTGTGTCAGGTTCAGACTAACAGTCTCACTGAGACACAGGAAAGTTCTCGTGACAATGGTGAGGTAAACAGTAGGAGGTCTGTGATTGTTTTCTGCTGTTTGTGTTGACGCCGCGCTCTGCAGACTGTCCTCATTCAGACTAATGACAGGGCTGCTACTACTATTCACACATGATTTTAGTTTGTGTTTCTTAATCGTTTGGCATTGCATTAAACCTTCCCTTTGTCACTATTGTATTGTGTGTGTGTGTGTGTGTGTGTGTGTGTGTGTGTGTGTGTGTGTGTGTGTGTGTGTGTGTGTGTGTGTTTGTGTGTGTGTGTGCAGGTTCAGTCAGACATGGAGGCCCGAGTGTCTCAGCTGATCGACGGCGTCAACCAGCTCCTGCAGGCCAACAGGTATAGACACCTTTGTACTTCAACACTTCTAAGGACATTAAAGTTTAAGGGTTGTCGTCAGAAGACACAACAGTCTGAATATGGGTTTCACTCTGTGTTGGTACATGATACTGCAGCTGATGAGTGCTTTGCTATCAATTCATTGGTCAATAATTTTCTCCATTAAACTTTAAAATATTTAAAAACTCCAGTTTTCCCAAAGCTGAGTTCAGCATATTCATTTCTAGTGGGTTTGACATTTTTTCATTACAACATTCAGAGGCAGCAACATGAGGGACCTACACACAACACTACGTCAGCCTCAGCTGGATGTTGTCAGTTTTTTCCCAAAGTTGGGTTAGAGTTAACTTAGCCTGAAACCTAACCCTGTTGAGGTGGACAGCTCCCGGCTAATGCTGACTACTTCCTGTTGAGAGTCTGCCCTCTGATTGTGCAGCTGGGTTCTCTTGAAAAACGCTGCTGGTTTTGACTGTTTTAACTTCACCCTGCTGCAATATGGCGACGCTGTGACCTCACTATGCTCTCGTGTCAGGGAGGGTGGAGACAGGGGGCAAAGCCTGAGCCAGCAGACGCTGCGGCACCTGGAGACACTGCACAGCCAACAGCTGCAGCTGCAGGTAAATACACTCACCTGTTCAGGCTCTGCTGACTTATCACTCTTCTCTCTTGTTGCTCATTGGCTCTTGTCTCCTCCAAACAGAGCCAGCTGCTGGAGTCAGCCCTCAGGATAGTGACAGGCCACACCTCTGTGACCTCCACAACCTCTGGCCTCACAGCCTCTGATCAGCCAGCCCGTCTGCAGGTCACACACCTGGACACAGAAGGTAAACACACAGAAACGACCTGAGCTCCCTGTAGGTCACCAGATGTTTGTTGCAGGTTTCATGTTGATTCTGAGACACGCCAATTTTGTGTTGTGTGTGTGTGTGTTTTTTTTTTAAGCATTGTTCAGTCAGAGCAGGTCTTCACACAGTTTTATCTTTGGCCGACACGCCTGAGAAGGAGCTGGCCTGTGCACACACTGCTGGGAGACATTTCCAGCTTCTGCACTTGGACATCTTGCTGCTTTGGCTGGACACAGTGACACAGTATCACATTTAACAGATAAATTTCCTTTTACTTGCCACTCGTGACCAGCAGGTGGCAGCAGAGTCTCTCTGATGCTTGGAGGTTGTTACCATGGGAACAGACCACCTCCCCAGATCAGTGTGTTAGTGTGTTTCTGCAGGAGGAGATGGGGTTGTCATGGAAACCGGGGTGTATGTAGCAGCAGGTTATTTATAGCTTCACGGCTGCTGCTCTGCAGCATGTGTGTGTCTGTGTGTTGATGTTGCGGTAGAGTCACATCAGGGTCACACTGAATCAGATTCTGTGTTTATCTTATTTTAACTGAAGCTTCTCATTAGGGTGTGACAAGATGTTGTGCCATATGGGACATTCAGGATAAGATGACTAGTTAAAACACTTCAAAATGCACCTGCACTCTTTTGCATTTGGGAACTTTCATTTGAATAAAGGACTATTTTTTCCAGGCATATATTTCATGATTGAAGATTCCTGAAAAACTGTGTTAAAATATTGTCGTGTTCTTGTGAGCTAAGTGTATTGTCACACCCCTACTTGTCATGTGGTTGAGTGCAAAGTTGAAGCATTTTAACATTTCAATGGGTGACTTGTTCTTTAGTTTATTATGTTGGTTTGTCAGGGACCACGAACATGAAACATTACATTGGGTCATGGCGGTAGTGACAGGTTTCTGCTAGTTCTTGGTGTTTGTGTGTCATGAGAGCAGGAAGGACTGAGCAGCCCTAAGGGCTTTGTCTTTATAGGGAATATGGGATGGTGCCACCAGGACAAAGACACAGGGTGCTGCCTGTGCCCAGAGGCCTTCATCCCCTCCACTGTGTTGAACATATCCTTGTGACTGGGCTGCATCTGTCTTTACTGTCTTCTACCGGACACTGAGAACTTCTGCTCTGTTTTCAGCAGATGTTCTTGGCAGTGAGCGGCAAAGCTACTCGGCAACCAGAGCCTCTGCTGCCATGGAGACTGGCCCGGTTGCCATGGCAGCACCCCATTGTGACCGACAGCCAGAGCAAACCAGGTGAAGGGGATGGGAGGGAGAGGGTGTTCCTGTGTGTTTGAGCGTGACAGTTTTGTTAACCAGCGCCTGGACCCTGCAGACTGAGCTGCTGCCACTTTACACACAGGTGTGTTAGGATGCACCACTTTATGTGCAGTGTTTTCCAGTTAACACTTTATATGTCTGCTCAAGAGTTGCAGCCAATGAGAGGTAAGCTGTGGATAATCAGACTTTGTGCAGGTTGTGTTGTCATCAGTGTCGGACAAGTGCAAGTCAGACTAAAGGGGTCAGGTGGAGTCTCAGGTTTGCACAGTGGAGGAGGAAGAAGTGTGGTACTTAAGCAAAGTACTAGTATCAATTTCTTTTCAGTTTTATTTGTATAGCACCAAATCACAACAAAAGTCATCTCAGGACACTTTACAAACTAAGGTCCTTACTGTTATCACTATTATTACAGAGGGAAAGCCCAACAAATCCCCCTGAGCAGCACTTGGCGACGTGAACCTTTTGTGTTTAAAATGTGAGACACCAGTGAAGGGTGTCTGGTGTCACTTCCCAAAGCTTCAGATGATGTGGTCAGATTTTTTTTTTAATTCTGAAATTTTTGCTTGAAAATGGCCAAAAAGATTTTTTTTTTTAGCCGTCCAGAATATTTTGAGTCATTATATGTCGATCCAATAATCAGTTAATCGTTCAGCTGTAGCTGCACTTCACAGCTCCTCCACCCTTTCAGCCGTGATCCTGCACATCACTCCGACACAAAGCGGTAAGAGCACAGTGTCAGTGGTTGGTTTCCAACTGTCACACAAATCCTGGAAAGACCAGCGACAGTCAGGGTCTCCTCAGCTGACTTATACCTGTCTGAATCAGTGGCCTACAGATTTGACTGAGCTCATCTGAAACAGTTGGTGTGTCCGATGTGAACACTGCTGCGGGTTTCCACCTGAAATCTGACTGTGTGTGTGCACGTAGCATACTCAATTTGCATAATCAGTCAGAGAGAGCGAGAGTCAGGACGAACACGGCTGCAGCTCATCACACATTCCACAGCTTCCTCCTCTTCACTGCGTGTTTCCATAGCAACACAGATGATATCCGTCATTGGCACACTGGAGCTCACCTGTGTGTGTGGTTGGGGGGGGCTGTGCAGGTTCATGTTGTATTTTATTGTTTAACACTGAAGTGTAAAACACCGATGGTTTACATTTATTTAGCAGATGATGAGTCATGACCTCACGTTTTCTCCCAGTTAAATCAAAGCTGTCGTTCATATATTCATGTATATTACAAACCATTTTCATTCGTTGGTTTTCAGCAACACGAAGGACCCGTTGCAACACATAGCTCAGCACAAACACCAGGCTGTGTGCGTTTCCTGGAGAAGGTTTCAGACTCTTCAATGCTATTGAAAATCTGGTAACACAGACGCTGGGTTTTGCAGCTAATTTTCTGAAAACCCTCCTCATAATTTTCTACAAACCAGCTGGTGAATATTTCCTCCTGTAATTATTTTGTGCATGAAATGTCAAAGTGGTTTATAGTTTCCCTCAGTTCTTGAATATTTTGTCACAAGCAGGTTGATTTTATTGTGACGGGAGGCACAGAGAAACACAATCGTCACAGTGGAAGAGCAGGAACCTGCAGAGATCAGGGGCACGTTGATTTTCTGTCAGTGATCCTCTTTTGTGTTTGAAATGTGGTGAAAACCTGAGGAACATGCTTCAACTGATGCCACAAATAGAAAGTAGACTAAGCACAGACACACAAAGAGGAGGAAACGGCAGGGCTGTGCTCAGAGAGAGAGAGAGAGAAAGAGGAGAAACCTGCCTGGCAACACATACACACAGTTCTCTTCACGTACAGTCCACCTTTTAGATTTCACCTTAATCTGCTCTGAGGTTATCAGACATGCCATTGACAGGGTTTCCATCCACTTGTGGTGCAGACTCCAGCTGAATGTAGAGAAAATCAAAACCAAAAATGACTTAATGAACATTTTTGTTCAGTGGCGTCACATGAACGTGAGCAGACTGACAGAGATAAACAGCAGGTTGAGCCCCTTCTCTGGTCGCTGCAGGACAAGATGAGGTGACTCACGGAGCTGGAGTTGGAGCTCAGACAGTGGAAAACCTGGAGGAGATTTGAAGCTTCATATGAGGAAGGTCACAGCCTCCTCATCGGCCCACACACGACGTCAGTGTCGGTTCACTGCACTGTGACAGTTAGGTTTTATTGATACCCTAACTTTCCACTCAGCTGAGTGTACAACCTTTTTTTTTTATTTCCGGTCGTATGCACAAACTGAAGCAGGTGGATGAAACGGCTGGCGTCACTTTGCTTGGTTGTTTCAGCTCGTCACTGACCCTCGGATGGTTCCACTGGGTGAAATACTTGTACATGTCGTGATTTGGAGAATTCAACCCACAGGCAGATGGATGGATTTTAGAGCTGCAACGATCAGTCGATGAATTGATCACCAGAAAAACACAGAAAATATCAAATTCACAGGTTAAAAACTTTCAAATGCAGATGCACGAGACAGCGGCTGTGGGAGAAGCGCTCGGGTCCTATACGGACGTAAAAGTAGCCACATCACAGTGTAAACATACTGATACATGTAAAAGTCCTGCAGCCGACATGTTACTGAAGTGAAAGTACAAATGTACTGGCATAAAAATCTACCTGAAGTACCAGCAGTACCAGTACTCGTCCTGCAGAACGGCCCGTGTCCCAGTAACGTCTCTGATACTGGATCATAGTGACTAATTACTGTGTCCATCACTTTAATGCTGCAGCTGGTAAAGGTGGAGCTGATGGTAACTACCTTATATACTTATACTGGGAAGTACTTTCCATCCTGCTGGGTAGCTGGTGGATTTCCTACTGGGATCAATAGAGTCTGATGGTTCTACTGGGTTTGGTTTGATTCATCTGGTTCTGGGCCTGAAGTTATCAGGTACATGTAGTGTAGTAAAAAGTACACGGTCTGTCTCTGACATGGAGTCACAGGATGTGGAGGTGGAACATGTGTTTATGTACTCTGCACCTCCGTGAGGCAGTGTGTGAAAGCTGCACATGAACAGTGTCTGTCATGTCACTGTAAATCAGAGTAGAGTCCAGCAGGTGAGCGTTCAGTCTGTGGAGGCGGACGCAGTTTTTCCTTTTCTGTCTGAGGTTTTTGTCTGGAAATCCGCCTTGTGAACCCTGATCCAGACCCTGGTCTGCAACAACCCAGCATTGTTTTGGTCCTGACTGCACTGCTAGGGGGCCGGTCTGCGGTGGTTTCGGGGCAGAAATGGAGCTTATAGTACTTTTGGTTTTTATTTTCCTCTTCACGTCGATGTTCAGGGTGGGGCCTGCAGCAGTAATGGTCAGACTGGGGGAGGACGGAAGGGGGAGGACAAGTGTTATCTCAGGCTCGGAGGAGCTGCGTTAGCGGAGGCAGTGACGTCACTTACTCCACCAGGTGGCATTCCGGGGGGGGTGGGGGGGGATCCAAATTCCTCCGCTGGTCTGGCACTGAGGCGTGCAAGGAGAAAGCGCAGAGCACCACCTCCTCGGTCTCTGCAGCACAGCGCGGAGCTCCAGCAGCAGCAGCAGCAGCAGCAGGAGGAGGAGGAGGAGCGGGAACAATAACCTGAGAGCAGGAGTCGCTGCACTCCGTCTGTGCGCCCTCCTCTCTGGGGATAATTCTACCGGACGAACAGAGCTGGTGTGAGCAGCTCCGCAGAGGAGACCGGGAGGGAAGATGTCCTCCCCGCAGGTCTCCTCGTCCCGCAGACAGTCATGTTATCTGTGTGACCTGCCCCGCATGCCCTGGGCCATGATCTGGGACTTCACCGAGCCCGTGTGCCGGGGCTGCGTCAACTACGAGGGCGCGGACCGGATCGAGTTCGTCATCGAAACTGCTCGCCACCTGAAGCGGGCACACGGCTTCCAGGAGAGCAGATCCCCCGCCGGCGGTCCGCCGCCCCCGCTGCAGCAGCAGCCCACGGTGGCGAAGAGCCAGGCGCTATTACTGACCGGGAAGGAGCCGGTGGGGTCACCCACCACCAACAGGCTGACGGGCAGGGGAAGTCTCAGCAGCCTGGCTTGGACCGGTACACGCTCGGGGCAGACAGCCGGGCTCGGTTTGACTACAGCGGGCACAGCAGCAGGCTGCCTAACGGACTCGGTGGACCGAATGGGTTTAAATCGGACGACGGACCGCCTGAGCTGAACCGACAGAGTCCGAACTCGAGGAGCAGGAATCACGGCGGGGCGGTGTGGGGACACG
>NW_018128283.1:419975-448064 GCF_001952655.1 Monopterus albus
ACACGGCATGGCGGGCAGAGCCGCCCCGCAGGGCTGCATGGTCGGTGTGTCCCTGCCCGGACAGGTGGGGCTGTCTGATCCGGGAGGGAAGAGGCCTTCCTCGGTGTCCAGCACGGACCAGGAGCGGGAGCTGAAGGAGAAGCAGCGCAACGCAGAGGCTCTGGCCGAACTGAGCGAGAGCCTCCGGAGCCGGCAGGAGGAGTGGGCGAGCAAGCCGAAGATTGTGCGAGACACGCTGCTCACTCTGTCCGGCTGCACACCGTTCGACGTCCGCTTCAAGAAGGACCACGGGCTGGTCGGCAGGGTGTTCGCCTTCGACGCTATATCCAAACCCGGGATGGACTACGAGCTGAAGATCTTCATCGAGTACCCGAGCGGCTCCGGGAACGTGTTCTCCAGCGCTTCGGGGGTAGCGAAGCAGATGTACCAGGACTGTATGAAGGACTTCGGCAGGGGCCTGTCCTCTGGCTTCAAATACCTGGAGTACGAGAAGAAGCACGGCTCCGGGGACTGGCGTCTACTCGGGGATTTATTGCCGGAGTCGCTGCGCTTTTTTAAGGAGGGTGTGGGGGCAGACATGCTGCCGCAGCCTTACATCGACGGCAGCTTTCCGTTGCCGCCCATCTCCCCTGAGCTTCCCCGCCGGCTGACGGAGGAGCAGCAGAAGCAGCAGTGGATCAGCAGCCAGACCGAAGCCCTCAAACTCTCCATGGCTGCGGGCTCCTTCGCCGGTCCACCGCCTCCGCTCGGCCCGGGACACCCCGGCCTCCCCTCTGGCCATGCCACACCTCCGGAGTCCGCCGCGCCTCCGCAGAACGGACAATCCCCGATGGCCGCGCTCATGTCAGTCGCGGACACACTCGGGAACGCGCACTCCCCCAACAAAGACAGAGACTCTGTTCACTCCACCACTTCCTCGTCCAGACACAACAGCAGCAGCCCGGTGTCCCCCGCCTCCGTGTCGGGCCAGAGGCGCCTCTCTTCCCGCAGCGGAGAGCTCGGGCTGTCAGCGGGTGGCATGGACCAGGTGAACGCGCAGAACGTGCCCGACTCCCCCATGGCCAACAGTGGCCCTCTGTGCTGCACGATCTGCCACGAACGGTTAGAGGACACACATTTCGTGCAGTGCCCGTCTGTCCCCAGCCACAAGTTCTGTTTCCCCTGCTCCAGAGAGAGCATCAAGGCCCAGGGAGCATCTGGGGAGGTGTACTGCCCCAGCGGGGACAAGTGCCCTCTGGTGGGCTCCAACGTGCCCTGGGCCTTCATGCAGGGGGAGATAGCCACCATTTTGGCCGGGGATGTGAAGGTAAAGAAGGAGAGAGACCCCTGAGGAGGAGATGCTTCAGTTCAGTGTGAACCCCAGTCAGGGTGCTGCTGCTGCTGAGCCTGAAAACAGCACGTTTCTCCAGTGTCTGTCAGTGAAGTCACATTTTCCTTTACAGTAGAAACAGTGAAACAGGGCTGCAGCTGGTGCTTATTAGAGAACAGACATTTAATGTTGAGATGGAGGTGGACAGGACGGGGCAGTTTGTTAAAATAACCCAGTTTCTAAATAAAATGATATGAAAACAGTATAGGGAGATTAGATGGTTCAGGTTAAATGAGCCACCCTGCTAATTTTATCTAAACATTGACCTTTAATCTATGATAAAACTTTAGGAGTGTTGGGTTTTCAGTGATAAAACTGAGTCTGATCTCTGAAGAGCGATTTAACGATTTTGTCTGACCGACAGTCCAGAGGCGTTCAGCTTCTGTGTTGTTGCTTGAAAACTGAATGCGCTGTCCAGATTATTGTAGGTCAAATGATTAATTATGCATCAGCTGTTCAGGTCTGAATAATTTCCTGACAGTGTTCAGATTAACAGGCACTGTAACTTGTCAGAACTGAGAAGATTATACTTTACATTTCCCTTTCATTAAAACCTTTTTAACCACCTCTCCTCTACTAAATTAATAAACACGGATGAAAACATTAGTACTATATTGATGGCATAAAAGAAACTCAGATCCAGTGTACAAATAAAAATCTATTAAGTCTAATGCAGATAGTGTAGAATTGTATTTAAAGGTTGCCTCCACTCAAAACCACTGCATCTAAAATCCAGCCTCTGGTGCTGAGGTTTTGATTTATTAATTTATGAATATAATGTTTTGACCTGTTTGCCTTCTGTTAGATATGTTGGCAGCATCGACACAGACAGGAGACACATGAGCAGCTGCAGGCGTCTCTGTCCCTCAGCTCCCTGTGAATAAAAGCAGACAAAGGGCTGCAGCAGCAGAGCGCCGTGAGGCTGCTCTCACCTGCCAAACAGGGAGTTTGTTGCCAAAAGAAACTCCAATATTTATGGCAAAGGGGCTGAATCTCATTTAGAACAGAATATTGTTTTCTCAGAGGCTGTTTTGCTCATGGATGTGGAAATATTCCATGTTTCCATATCACAGCAGTGCAGGAGTTGCTTCCAGAGTTTAAGGTCACATTGATAAATCGTTCTTCAAGCCTTGTATCTAAGGTCATGCTGATGGATCAGGATGAATGTGGGGTGTGTGTGTGTGTATATATTAAGTCCTGTGAGAGTCTCTGATGACTCTCAAACACCAGTCTAATGGCAGACTGCTCAGAAACCTGCAGAATGTCACCGTTTTACATCTGCTTGTTTCAGAGTTTGTAAAGAAAACAGGCTTTATCAGCTGCGTACTCTGTATTCTGCTGATCTGACACATGCAAAGAGGAATTTTAAATAAGTAGTAATAGTTTTAATTATTGTCCTGGCGACACACTGGCTGAGTGTTAATGATACAAAGCTAGAGTCATGCTGCAGAAACGGTTCATTTCAGACCTCGTCAGGGATTGAACACTAAACTCCAGGACTTATTCCCACGTCTTTACACCGCCCGTCAACCACAGTTGTCAAGACAGAGACGGAACATGATGGCATTTGTCCTGTTTACTTTTCATTGCATGCTTTCATCTTGATTTTAAGGCCTAACCGGGGACGGAGGCTGCAGACCAGCTTCAGCTGGATGCCCTGAACACAGTACGCAGCCTGCACCGCCCACCTCATGATGTTTCTCTGTGTCCCTGTAAAACAAACGGGCCAGTAAGGTAAAAATAGAAAATAATGCTCAAGTAAGTCAGAAACAAACTGAAATTGCTTCCAAAAGCACACAAAGTAACAGTTGCATTAAAAACATAATGACATTGTTTGACCGTTCATGGTTTTATGTCACTGGTAAACACAATGTCCATATTCTATAAATACTGTTCACCAGCCTTTGTCAGCTCATGAGTTTGACTCTTAAAAGCCAGTTTCTTTTATAGAGTGTTCGACGTTGGATGGAAACAGCGATTACTGCTGGTACTTTTAAAATCGCAGTAGACTGCTAACGATAGGCGCACAGGTCTGTAGACACATGGAGGTCAGCAGAGTCGAAGCCCTTCAGCACCACAGCACAAGATGCTTTAAAATGCATTTTCTTCTTCATTCATATTTACCTGTTGCATTGTCAACATGTATTTAAATGGAGCGGCTGTTTTTTATAAATGAAGTTCCTCTAGATGTCAACTGTCCATAAACTTAAACAGCTAAATGTGATCAGCCCCAGAGTCCACCGTGATTCTTTAGACGTTGAATGTCAGTGTGACCGACAGCCCAAACACATTAAGATTATGATGAGATTCAGCCAATTTTACTGAAGATGTGAAAGTTGTTGATTTAAAAACGTGTCAACAGTTGGATTAATCGACGACGCTGTCAGGTTTTCTCACCTATGAGACATCGGACGAGCTGCAGCTCCGAGCCTAAAGTGACTTTAGAGAAAGGAAAAAAAAAAAGACTAACCCTGAAACAAATACAAAATTAATCTGGGGATATGGGGGGGGGGGCTTCTGCTGATTATCAGTTTAAATGTTAATCACCTTTGAAACTAAAATGAAATGGTTCCAGTTTTCTCTTCTGGTTTAACCCAGTTTCTATGAAATGGTTTGGACTGTTCATCAGACAAAAGAAGGCACTTGCACTGTGATGAACATTTTATAGCAAGATGATTAAAATAATTAGAAAGTAAATTGAGAGTGAAAATGGTCATTAGTTGAAGCCCTGTTTCACATTTTCTTCACTCCAGTTAATGTCAAGGTGAAGCAGATTTTACTGAGGAACTTATCCAGCAAATGATTAACTGATTTAGAAAAGTGTCGACGCCTTTTTGATCCACTGACAGATATTATTCCAAAAACACAAGCTGGGGGTCATTGACTTTCTAGATCTTCTTTGTTCTGATCAGTTAAAGGTTTTACTTTGTATTTAAATGACCCTTTGAAAGTGTGCGTAGGCGAAGCATCTCCACTTTGAACGAGAACTAGGTGAAATTATGCAAAAGTATTTGTCAGTTAAAGCTACAGGCCAGAAGTGTGTCGGTAATCTGTAACACATCGTTATCTTTAGAGAGGGGATTCACAAGTAGCTGAACTATATAACGATAATTTCTGAGTAAGATTTTAGTAGACGTGAAGGTTTTCAGGCTGAGCAGCTGCAGGAGCAGATGCATTACTGCATGGAGGTTCCTGCAGAGACACTGAGTGAAACGTATAAATATTCTAGATGTGGATGTTTCTGAATAAGTTTGTGTTGTGGTGGAGGTGACCGAGGTGTGAGCAGTGACGGTGGGATGCTGTGTTTGAACAGACAGAGACGACTCTCGGTCTCCGACTTCATCATCGCACTGTTGTGTCTGTAAAAATTCATTTTTATTTTTTATAGAAGGTCTATAGTATTTAATTTGTTGAATCATATTTGACTTAAATTTACATTTTCTTACATATTTAAAATATATAATTGGTTTTTATGATTTTATTTAAAAGATTTCATTTTTAAAAAACCTTTTTTCTTTTGAACTGCAACAGATCCTTTTGTCTCTTTTTACATTTCTCTGATTTGATCCGGTGGATGGTAACATGAGAACACACTGCCTGGTTCTGTTTACTGTTCCTGTAGTGACAGATGATAATGATAAAACAGATGAAACACGTTTGATCTTGTAGTGTGCCTTGGAGCCGAGTCCGTTGTAATAAAATCCATTGATATGAACCTTTTCAGTGACGTGACTTTTCTTTCTGCCTGAACAGGGTGGACTTAATTTTAAGTTTTGTCGGAGAGCTCTCAAAGTTTCCTGTCAGGATGAATTTTGGGGAAGTGTGTGTAAAATGATGCAGCAGACCTGCTAAATATTGTCATAAAAACACTGTGTGGTTTGAATATTTCCCACAGTGGAAACAACGGGGGAGGAGCTGCAGCAGCTAAGGTCTTAAAAAGACTTGGCCTCTAGTTACTGCACCTGTCAGACATGGATCCTTATCCAGTTTTCCCTGTTGTATCCTTCGGCATACTTCAGTGCATTTTCTGATCTGCTTTTGTTTTAATTAATTGTTGAATGAAACTCGGCTCTTCCTCCATGTTTGTGTTAACATGATAAAGTTTGTATAACATT
Source organism: Monopterus albus (assembly GCF_001952655.1). Taxonomy (NCBI): domain Eukaryota; kingdom Metazoa; phylum Chordata; class Actinopteri; order Synbranchiformes; family Synbranchidae; genus Monopterus; species Monopterus albus. Next base: position 425,460 of record NW_018128283.1, read on the forward strand.
TATTTCCACAGTACTAATTTATCAGTGCACTAGCAGAGTCATGTCACAGGGAAGGAAACCACGTCTCTTTAGTGCAAATACTCTACTAATACTCAGCGTTCACTAGCTAATTCCACTTGATATGTTTAGAAGTTTTGTGACTGATGTTAAGCTGCTATCATCCCTCCCTTTCCTGGGCTTTTAATGTGAAACATTAGCAGGAAGTGCTGTCATTTAGTCTACTACAAGTAGGAGTCAATACTAGTAGCTGTAGTAATAGCAAGAGTTATGGTCGTACCTAATAGTACTACTAATACGTTAGTATTAGCTAGCAGTTCCTGCAGCAGTTGTAGTAGGTGGCAGTATTGGTAGTAATAAATGCTAGTATTAGTATAGTAGTCCTAGTAGCTAGCTGATGGCTATTACCATGGTAACAATTAGCTAGCAGCACTAGTAGCAGTTTAAAGCACTTTACACTCAGTAAATAAAATCATCAAATTAAATGCAAGTATTATTGGTAGCAGTGCTAGCATAGCATTAGCATCCTGTGTGGTGCCCAGGGTTAGCCCCCTAGATCCTGTTGGGAAACCCCAGCAGTGACAGTGTAATGAAATCGCAGCTTCTTAGAGTTTTAGCGGGAAAGCGACGTGTTGCCCGACGTGTTTCTGCTGCTCCACCTGTCGGGAGGCAGCCGGCCTCTCATTGGCTGATGGTTACCATGGAAACCACAGCTGCCTGGCAGGATGTGCAGGCGGAGGATAATGTAGGAGATGGACTGCAGAGCTGCTCCACTGCAGCACAAACACACACAGAGACATCATGGGGGTAACTGAGCATGTGCACATGACACAGCAGGAAGCAGTCGCACTTCTCAGGTATCCACGTCCATCACTGACTGACTGACCAGGTCAGTCGTTTTCTGAGAGAAACATTGGGAAAGAGCCAGATATTTTCAGATTTCAGCCTCAGCAGAGAAGATTTGCAGCTTTTCTTTCTCTGATACTATTTTGGTTGAACAAACCAAAATATTTGAAGATGTCACCTTCAGCCTGGAGAAATGTCTGGACTCTGTCAATGTTTAATAGAAAAGTGTTTCATCGATTCATGGAAAACACAGTAGTACAGTATATGATAAGTACAGTATGTGGCTGCAGTAGTAGAACCTGTAGTATTAACAGAAGTGCTGCTACCACTGTTGCTTCTGAAGTAGTGGCAGCACTAATGGTGGTTGTATTAGTAGTAGTACAACTTTCTACTAGCAGTAGAAATAGTTTAGCAGCAGCAGTAGTATTATTAGCAGTATCGGTAGCAGCGCTTTTAAACAGTACTGGTGTTGCAGCAGTACCTGTATAATCAGCAGTAGTAGTATCAGAAGTGCTAGAAGTAGTGTTAACAGCAGTATGTTTTAATAGCACTACCACTGATACTACCACTGATACAGTAGCATTTGTATCAGTGACTGTATCAGTATGTACAGAAGTAGCAGAAGAAAAGCAGTACTATTATTTTGAGTAGTAGTAGGAGTATCTGTAACAGCAGCCGCAGTAAAACTGTGTCTGCACATTAGCAGTAGTAGTAATGCTGTATCAATAGTACTATCAGTGTGAGTCTTCAGTAGTTTTAATAGTTTTGCTGCATTGCAGATTTTTCTTCTTGAGCAACAACACACACCTGGACTGTGTGTGTGTGTGTGTGTGTGTGTGTATATACAGTGATGGTTAAGGTGCCCTTGGCTCAGCACAGCAACACTGTGTGCATGCAAATACACACAGACGCACACAGTGGGAACGGCAGGGTGGTTTCCTGTTTGGACTCCTCACATCACAGCGTGCGTGTGTGTGTGTGTGTGTGTGTCTCTGGGAGTGGCAGCTTCTGCTCTGCAGAGAGAGAGAGAGAGGTGAAGTGAGGTGGGATGTGTATGTTTCTCCTTCACTGCAGTAGAACTGAGACAAGTCGATTGATCAGCTTTAATCTGCAGCTGTTTTGATAACTGATTAACCATTTCAGTCTTCGCCTGCTCTGCTCAGCGTGTCCAGTATCTCTGGGTTTTCTGTCATCTGGCTCTTTAGGCTTTAGACTGTCAGACAAGACGCGACTGTCCAGGACATCGCTGTGAACACTTTACAGATGAAACAGATAATCAAGAAATCATCAACAGGTGAAAAGATGATGGCCAAAGTCTTCAGTTGCTGCCTTACACTGTAGAAATGACTGTAGCAGCACTCCAGGTAACACAGGCCTGGAGGTGTGAGAAACATAACAAAGAAGAGCAGGAAATGAAGTAACCATCCATAGCACAGGTGTTTCACGCAGCATGCCAACTAGCAGCAGTGTTAAACTCAGGTGCAGGTGGACTGTATAACATGATGAAGCACAACAGTACATACAGCTCATTCAGACCAGACGGCATTAAGGTGTCTGGATGATGAATCCATGCCATGTGCTTCACTGCAGGAGGCAACTATCATCACTGTCTGCTGTAGGAAACTGCTACAGCCTCATTTGAAAGCTGCCTCAGTGCATCTCAAACCACTGCTCAGCAGAGCAGATCTCCGGTCTGGTAGCCACTGAACCTGCACACAATGGAGTAAATCAGAGGATTTAAGTGAAACCCAGGCTTGTTCTTATTTTCCTCTGTCGGTGATGATTAATATGCAGTCCTGGTACTACGGAGGGCTTTTTATATGTTATTAAACTATCTTTCCAGGCTAGGAAAACCTCTTCTGACTTAGTGGAGCACCACCTCCTTTCAGCTTCTTTTTGCTCTCGTTTGCAAATGCAGTCTTGAGAGTACCTGATTAAATAAAGCTTATATATGTCACCCTCCACCAAAATAAATGTATAACTAACATTAAAACGGTTCCCCTACTGCAGTGTCTTCCTTTGTTCGTTAGTCTGCAGTCAGTTTGTGTTTCTTTATCAGACCAGACCGGCTGCTACTTAACATGTAGGATGCATAATCACTGCTGAGTGAGACCAAGTACTTTCTGATGGTCCCCCACTGTAAACGCCAGCCAGTCACACAGAGCTAGTAAAACCCAGAGGCACAGTTTGTGAATCTCTCTGGACTGAACTATTCTGGATGTAGCGTCATCTGACCGTCTGCAGTCTGTTTCCCTCCTCCCCCCTCTTTGTCCGTTGCCATGCAGGATGCTATGGTTGCTGTGGTTACCAGTCTCCGGTTGACAACATCATTTATTCACGAATGTGCCGAGGAAACAAAGAGAGCGAGAGAGAAGTGTGATGTGTGAACTGTGGGTCGACTGTCCTGTAGCTTTGACAATCCTCTGACTGACTCCTGTGGGTGACATGTGATGAGGTCAAGATCAGGTGTGTGGACAGAGCTGGATGTCTGTGCATTTTGTCCTCCCTCATCATCTCACAGCATCTGCTCCATTTATAGACGATGATGTCAGCAGTATATTTCTCCCAGCACCCCCACCCCCCACTACTCCTCCCCCTCCTCCTCTGTTCTCGAGTGTCTCAGTACGACGCCGTCTCCCTCCTCCATGTTTCTATTTTTTCTTTGGCTGAAAAACGAGCAGTCGGCTGTTTCTGGTGTTCACCCTCCCCCTCCCCTGTGCAGAACCCCCCTCCTGCTGCAGTGTTCAGACTGAGCTGATGTCTTTGTCTCTGTCTGACTGGTCTTATTGAGGTGATGCTGCAGACCTCACCTGAACCTGAACCTCTTGTTTATTTACCTTTATTAAACTAAATCTGAGAGGGAACAATGTGAAACATCCAGGGTGACGTATTCAAATGTCTCCTTTTGTGGGATCAGTTATTGTTTTCTTTTGTACCGTTGATCAATTAATAAATTATTTGGCCAATCACTATGCCAATAACCCATCTTGCATATATAAGTTGCATATTCTGGGGAAGGCTAGGTCAGTCTCGGCAGACCCCAGTCGCTCTGTCTTTGGAGACCCGGTGATGCTTCCGTCAGGACCACAATATTCCGTCCAAGAAAATTCTGTCGTACCAACGGCAAGCGGTCTGTCAGTCGACCAGAATTCTGGCAAATACTGAGGCTGCAATATATGAACATAGAGGATCTGGCACATGTAGGGTTTGACCTGAGCTGTGTTACAGTGAGGCCACTGTGCGTCTGATGTAGTGTACTGTTTGTAAGGGGTGGGTTTTACATTGTGTTAGGTTCAAACTGTGTTTGATTGACTCTGTTGTGATGGTACCGTTGGCTGCATACACATTGCCACTCAGGGGTTATAATAAAGTTACATTGACCTTATCTTACCTTGACCTTGACCAATCACTGCTGACATGGATGAATGTTGTGCTTCAGTTTGGCTGTAAATCTTCCAGTTGATTGGATAGAGGTGGGTGGTGGGAAACCACAAGGACAAAATGAAGAAGAGAGGGTTTACACAGAGAGAGGGAGAGACTGCATTAATATTCATCCCCACTCATTATTATAAAGCTCATGAATTATTGGTGGCATGTAAAGGTCTACAGAGAGCAGAGGAGGAAATAGGAGAGAGTAAGGGGAGCAAGAGGAAAGGAGGAAACAAAGGAGAGGAGGAAATGAGAGAACAACATGAGAGGGTGGTGTAAGTGAGACCTTGGTCTCTCCATGAATGGAAGCCTCACTGTTGCCATGGGAAACTGCTGAGGTGTTGCCTAGCAACAGCAGCAGCTCCTCTGTGTGTTTCTGAGCACTGAATGACAGAGCAGCAGGTTATAGTGGCACCCATTTTATCTCTACCCATCACCCACACCCACCTACACTGTGGTGTCCTCTGTCTGACTCCAGAGGCAGCAGGCTGCAGATGCTGAAGGGCTCGTCCTGCTGCCTCTGTGTGTGTGTGTGTGTGCATGTGTGAAGTATAAATGTCAGTGAAGCTGCTCTCATTAACCTGAGCCTTTGTTTGTGTTGTTGATGTAGTGATTATTAAAAAATGATTTTATCTGCAGCTGCAGTCAGACTAAGTCATGACAGCTGGTTGCAACTGCATTCAAAAACTACTTCTGATGTCTGACAGCTGAAATAAATGTGTAAAAGAGAACAAGTATATTGTGAATAGTGCGATAACAGAGTGGTTAAGTCAGCTGTCAGGAATTTCACACTTTAGAGATGTGAGCTGGTCAAAAATAGACCCTGTGTGTAAAGATAGCACAGTGGGGGAAAGAGCCAGGATATAGCATGTAAAGTGCACGTAGCAAGGTGTGACATCACGCCTTGGTGAAAACAACGGACTGAATGGAATACAGCACCACTGGCAGCTGCATCAAAATCCAGTATGAGCCAATTAAGAGCAAATGTATTATATATAGTGTAGGCAGCACGGTGGCGTGGTTGCCTCACAGCGAGCGGGTTCTGGGTTCGAGCCCCGGCCGACCTGGGGCCTTTCTGTGCGGAGTTTGCATGTTCTCCCCGTGCTTGCGTGGGTTCTCTACGGGTACTCCGGCTTCCTCCCACAGTCCAAAGACATGCAGCATCGGTTGATTGGTGTCTCTAAATTGCCCGTAGGAGTGCATGTGTGTGTGACTGGTTGTTCGTCTGTGTGTTAGCCCTGCAATGGGCTGGCGACCTGTCCAGGGTGTACCCCGCCTTTCGCCCGCAGCTGGCTGGGATTGGCTCCAGCCCCCCGTGACCCCATTTACAATCAGGTAATTAATGAAAGAGTCTGTCAGCCTCTCCGAGGGTCTGATTAGTGTCAGTCGCCAAGCTGAGGCTTATTCTAGAAACAGGAGCTGGAGAGAACGGGCAGCCGCCTGTCAATCTGTAAGCCAGAAAATCTTACTGACAACTTAAGAGTTGAGTGAATTAAGAGTGAACCATAGAAATACAATGACCTAGTGTTTCTGCAATGACGTTGATGCTTTTGGAATGGGAGTCAAATAGAGCCAGGATTCAACGACTGCACTGGCGTCAGCCTCCAGCTGCCTGGTGAGTGGTGGGTGCTGTGGACAGAAGAAAGCTGGGAGGTTGGGCATGTCCAGAACAGTTAGCTTGTTAGCTACATTACCACCTCTGCCCGTTCTGTCTTATCAGTCTTCTCTGTGAGCTCTATGTGCTACCATACTGTGTGTCTTTTATTACCTTCAAAATAAGATATTTCTGTGTCTAAAGGCAAACAACAAAGTAAAAGCTATAAAAAACATAAGCATAATCATTAAATGATTCAGAAGCAAACCACACTTTGCACTGGGAGCATTTCCATCTCCCTTGAACTTTACTGTTCTCTGTTGTGTGTTTTTTTTTTTAATCCAGGGTCCAGTATCAAGACTCTTGCACTGTTTCCATGGCAACACTGCCATCTGAAGGAACTCGCCTGCAGTCTTCAGCCAGTGAGAGCCAGGTGGCAGCAAGACGGGCCAACGATGTGCTGAGGGAGATGGGGAGTCTGAGGAGAGAGATGGAGATGCTGCTGACAGTGAGTGAACAGTAAAACTCAGACTAGGGTGCAGTCGAGCACAGTACTGCTCCTAATCCCAGAGGACTGCCTCAAAAGCAGCCTGGTGTCTACTGAGAGTTTGTTTGTTGAACTAAAGTCTGGGATTTCTGTTGTCCAACAGCCAGAAAACTCTCTGAAAACCACTAAGCCTCCATCAGACCACCTCCAGTCCCAGCACAAGCAGCCCCAACAGACCCAGTCCCACTCTCAGCAAATGCAGTCCCTACAATCAACATCCAAAAAAACCCAGTCACAGTCCCACCAAGGCCAGTCCCATCAAACCAAATCCAAGCTATCCCAGTCCCAACAAAACTACTCCCCTCAGTATCAGTCCCAACCATATCAGTTTCAACACCAACCATCCGAAACCCACAACAAACATTCTCAATCCCCAAAAGCCCAGCCCCATCAAAGCCTGTTCCAGGAAACCCATCCAACCCAGTTCAAGCAGTCCCAGGCCATGCTGGTCCAGAGGACACCTGTGGTTCCATCCTTGTTGGAGGAGGCAGGCCGGGCTCTTCGTCAGGTTCAGAGACAGAAGAAGGTTCTGGAGGAGAACCTGGAGGTTCTGCTGAGAGCCAAGACCGGAGAGGTCCTACACTGCCAACTGGAGGCTCTGGCTGCTAACAGGTAGCTGATGCTAACTAACTGTCTGCTAGCTTTGCTCCTTACAGACCAAACTAAGAAGAGAAATGCACAGGGAATACAAATTAATTTGCATATGAACAGTAAATGCATATCAGCAGAGAAGAGTATGCACTGAGTTGTAATGAGAAACCTGGTTGAAAAACATTTTAAAGGTAACTTAAACTTGAATCAGCATTAAAATGTTTGTTGTTATAAATAGTGTTTCCTACTTAAAAGCTAATGAGACACATGTCTGTCAGTGCTCTGAGTTTTCACATCCTTTGTGGTACTGAATAATATGCATTTGCAGCATCTGGACCTAGTGTGACACATGCAGTTGTTTGTTTGTTTTTTTAAAGTGGGAGGATGCGTGTCTGCTGCTGTGTGAGGGTTCGTCTACTTTGCAATAAGCTCCGCTAGCATATAACTTTCCTCCATCGCCTTATCAGACAGTTTCATTCCATCCCACAAACAGTCTTGATGCCTCTGGTGCAGATCCCGTGTGCTTAGGCCACGTCTCTTTCAACGTAGATGGCATGTTTGGTCTCTTCAGTGCCTCTTCAGCTTGCTTGGCACCACATCAGCATTAGGTAACTTCTCCTGACAGATGATGCACTCGAGCTGAGGGCTGTTGACATCAGCGGTCAAGCTGAAGCCATAAGACGGGCAGATTTCATGGTTCTTCTACTGACAGTTCTTTTCTCTTTTCTTGAGGTGGTTCTTTTATTCTTCTACTGACAGTTCTTTTTCTTTTCTTGAGGTGGTTCTTTTATGCTCTAGGATTTGCCTCTGACTTGGGAAATGAGTGCGTACATAGTACTGATATAGTAAATAAAAAAAATCATTGATAACTTATTGTATCATTATATACTGTAATACTAATGTATGGTTGTCACAAAATCCCATGGCACACCATTTGGGAACTGCTGGGCTAAGGGGTTAGATTCTGTCAGTGAGCGTCCTCACAGCTATTGAAAGACCAGCGTGTGTGTGTGTCTGTTCGCCATGTTGATTGACAGCCAGCTTGTGCTGACATGACACATCGCTTTGAAATCCCTCCGCCCACATCTCACTGCTGCTTCTTATTCTCCTTACTCCAGGAATAAAATGTAAGCGACCAGAAAATGAAACACCACAGAATAAGACTTTGTCATGCAAAGAACACCCTTTGTCCCCTGTCCCCTGCAGAGACTGGACAGACGAGGTTCGGATCAAGAAGACCGTGGACGCCTGGATCAGTGCCTTAACTGAAGACATCCATGTGAGCTCTCACTCTTGCTCTGTGTGCGCTTAAAAAGTACGTTGTTAACCCTGCACAAACCCTGTCCTCTTCTTCTCCTCCTCAGGCTGAGATATCCTCGGAGGATGCTGCAGTGACATCACAACAGAGGGCTGCTGGGAGCTCCGCCCACTCAGGCAGGAGGAGGAGGCCAGTGAGCACGGTCGGAGGAACAGGAAGTAAGACAGTGGCGGGGAGAGGAAGCAGAGGACTGACAGCTGGACACAGAGTGGTGAGACTGGCCTCTGATCCGTCTGATTGGTTTAATCAGTAATCCAGGTGATCAGTCTGTCACTGATGATGTCTGTGTCCAAGTCCCTTGGAGTGGAGCCTAACAGAGCACCAGGTGTGCTGGCAGACAGTGACCGGGTGGCAGGAGAGACGTACCTGACTTGTCTGTATGGCAGAGCTCCGTACGAAGGTCTGAGACGAACCCTGAAGAAGAGTCCATACCTTCGCTTCAGCTCTCCCGCCTCACCCCTCAGAAGGAAGCCCCGCCCTCGCCTGGTGGAGCGCATCAGAGGTCAGAAAATACAAAACACTGAAATCTCAAGGTTATGAACGTAGGCGAGTAGCTCCAGTTTTAACTGAATTTAGGGGAAATGTGCTAAAGGAACGCTGACTGAAGTCCCGTCTCCACCACCTCCTGCTGTGTGAATCTGAGCTGGCTGGCTGAGGGCTGAGTCACATGACTCATGAATGTCACTGTGCATTCACTTTCACTATGTACTTTGTTGCAAACAGCAACAGTTTCTTCACTGATGAAGCCTGGTTCCTGGTTCCAGATGGCATTTTATTCTTGAGCACATAAAGGTTTTTATTACAGCCTCACTTCCTGCTTTACGTGACAGAGCCTGCTCTGTTTCCATGTTAAAGTGCTGTAAGAAACATGTTCTGTACAAACACTGCACTGGCTTTGGGATCAAATGTCTTGTCTCTGTCCTCTGACAGGTGTGAAGGTGAAGTCCTGTAAGACTCAGACGTGCTTGGCTCCGCCCCTCAGCCCATCACCTGTACAACCTCATCAGTACACCTTTAGCTCTGTCCACACGACCTCTGTTCCCATGGCAATCCCACTGCGTCAGTTAACTCATGAATATCTTCCGATTACTATTTACAAAAAGACAGATAAGGTGACACAAACTAATTCATTAGGGTTATGGTAATACATAAAAGTAAAGTAAAAAGAAAAAAAGAGGAATGAAAATCTAGTATGAAATAAGTTAATGCATATAAGCAAAATATGAAATTGGTCCTCAGCAAAGAGGATAAAGTAATAAAAAATCTAATTGGTACCAAAACAAGAAAGTAATAAATCAAAGCCTGTCAAAATAGTAAGGAAGAAACTGTGAACACAAAGAAATAGAAAACAGTCAAATATACTGAATTATTTAAACACTCTGTTCTTCCCCTCAGGTCGTCCCAGGATTAACTCTTCCTCCCGGTGTCTTCTCACTGAGCATCAACAGGAAGTTACATCACCACATGTAGCTCCTCCCACAGCTGCTGTGGCCACACAGGTGAGCTAGTTGTGAATCATCGGGTCAGTAGCCCTGGTAGCGCCCCCTACAGGGCTCCAGGGGGATTTACAACATGAACAGACATCCTGTTGATTTGTCTTCGGGTGTTACTGTGGTAACCGGCTTCAGCATCAGTCTGGTGATGTTTAATATGAACCTGCAGGTGATTCTTTACCTTGTGAAATACTTGGATTGATTGTACAGAAATCAGGGATGGGCAAACTGTGGCCTGTGGGTCAAATCTGGCCCACCAACAAAAACATTCGGCCCCTAATGAAGTTTTTACTTTTTATAAACAAACACTTTATTTTTCCCAAAGGAATTTTAAAAGTTTTAAAGACAGGTGTGGTTGTGTTGACAGAGGACGGAGCAGCTGGATGCAGGCGAAGCTCCTCCTCCTCCATCGCACACTGTCTACATTATCGAGAGAAAGAGTGAGGAAGACGAAGATGAAGAGAATGTCTTCCCTGGAACTGACTTCCTGTCTGTCGCTGATGTTGTCCAGGTAACATTTATATTCTCCTCTTTCTCGTTTCTTTCTCCTCTTCCTCTTGTACTTGTGCTCTTCACTGTGCAAAACTTCTTCAGTTTTATGTCGAACACTTCTAACTTTCCGCCAACACTGAGCATCAGTCATCTGATCACCAACAGGTGTACCAGGTGGTTACCTGGGCTCAGAGGCATCCTGCTTCTGTGGAAGTCTCACATGGCTCCTGACAACATTCTCCCCTAGCAAAGTCAGAAAAAACTAAATCAGGCGTTCACAGTTATTCTTGTGGTTGGGAAATGGTCTCCAGTCATTGTAAATTAAAAATCTACCTGATTAATGTATGTTGCTCACTGCAGTGGAGAAATATCAGGCTGAGGTGTGACTTGGCAGAATAGTTGAAATAATTCATTACCCCCAGGTCTCTGGACGAGAGGTGACGTTTAAACATCCTGAAGGTTTATTTCCTCAGTCTGACTTTCTGGATTCTCGCAGGTGATACAGTCTGAATTTCATTACAACTGCACAAATCTGCTCCACGGTATTTTATGTTTTAATGTTTTATGCTTGGTTTTAGCTATTTTTTCTTTAGCTTCCTGTACTGTAGTGATCTGTAATGTGTTGTCTTCTAAAGAGGCACACTCAGTAATAAGAAGATGAGGACAGACAGCAACACTGTTCCTTGTTTTACTAGATTTTATCTAAATAAATGATTAGCCTCAGCTTTGTCCTCCGTCCCCTCAGGAGGAGCTGAGTGTGGTGGGTGAGGACGCTGTGGAGTTGGATGGAGGTCCGTCTCCCCCACCAATCCCCTACCAGGGTCCAGTCTTCCCTCCACAGGCCCACAGTGCCCTCCCTGCCCAGGATCAGACCTCCATCCTGGTCCTGGACCAGCAGAGGGATGCCTTGCAGAACCGTCTGGTGGAATGGTGAGACCCCAGTCTGAACTGGATTGAACTGGTCCTGGCGGACAGCATGTCTCTACTGTATTCTGTTCTCCTCTGTTCAGGGTGGAGCAGCAGCTGATGTCCAGGATGATCTCAGAGATGTACCACCCCACCCTCTGCGACCCCGCCCAGAACGTCTCCAATGACCTGTCAGAGTCTCAGGAGCAGAGCATCACCTCAGATATTGGTGTGTGACAGAGGGACGGACCAGCACTAGACATACATTCATTACACATTTAATTCTATTACTACAATGAATATCAGTCTCTAGTCAGCTTTAAGCTCTGCCTGCCTTTGCATCCTAAAATGTTTTGCACAGATAGAAAACTTGGAGGAAACTTGTAGACTTTGGTGAAGGTTGCAGACTGAGTCCGGTACAGACCTGAACACACCTGTGTCCTGAGGTATAGGGGTCTGGGACTGACAGTGGTGCTACCTATTCTGTGCAGTGGAAGCAGCAGGAGGTGGAGGTCTGCAGCTGTTTGTAGACTCCAGCGTGCTGGTGGACTCAGGCCTGATCAGACAGCTGGTCCATGAGGTTCTGACAGAGATCATTGCTCTGATTCTGGGACAGAGAGACGCACTGGATACAGGACCAGAACCAGGACCAGCGGCACGTCAAGAGGTACAAAAAGCCATTGCACAAAGAACAAGCTGAAAATCTTCAGTTTCTGTCTTTGTTCCTGATCCTGCTGCTTCTGTTCTAGGACAAACTGGTTCCACTGGTCCCCACACCAGTACCCACTCCTCCACCCAGTCCAACCCCACCCAGTAGGGAGACCACACCCGTGACCACACCTCCTCCATCTGATCCAGTCATCCTGCAGAATGAGGAGCCTCCCCAGCCAATCACAGCTCCAGGTTAGACACAGCAGCATTCGTAGATAATGGCTGCATTAACATTAGCATGAGCATTCCCTGGTGTGTTCATTGTAGAAGTAGCATTAATAACACATACAAGCTTTTAGCAGAAGTAGTGTTAGCATCAATACACTTACTTTATACTTGCCATTTGTGCCTATGCACCCAGTGGTGCGTACAAAAAAATTACATCAAAACTGCTGGTGCGCATTGGTGTCGTTTTGCCAGGCCGTGCACCTTTTAGTTCTGTACCTTGACATGCACCAAACAGGAAATGGACGAGCTGGGAGAGAGTGTGAGTAGGTCCGTCTCTCCAAACATTCAATACGACCTTATACACACAACTGTGGTTTGGCGTGCTGGCTAGGCAGAAAGCTGAAACACATGTTGTCCACCACACAAGCATCCATTCAGCTTCATTCAGCTGTTCTGTAGGTTCAATATGTATGACTAGCTAGCCGGCTAGTTAGCTACATAGTTCCTGTAGATGTCTTCTTCTACTGCTAATTCAGCAGTGTAGATTGTGTTTTTCTCAGCAGCAACACTTGTTGACTGCAGCTAGTCAACCACGAGTATAAATGGTTCTGGCTCTGTGTTGACTGGCAGCTGGCGCACACACTTGTATCCTCATTAGTGTCTCTTAGTTTCCCTGTTTCGGTGTCAAAACAACATGGAGCATCTAAAAGGTTTACCATCATATCAAAGCTGAAATAAAGAAGGCAGTGCAGGGTGTATCTGACTATACTCTCTGTCTGGCTGTAACTTCAGAGCTTGTAGCCACGCCCACATCCACTCCAGAGCCCGCCTCAGCAGATAGTCCACCTGCCGCTTCTCAAAGCCTGCCCCTTCTGACATGGGGAGATGCTGAGCTGCCATTGGACGAGGAGAGACCAGAGGAACCCCCAGATACACACAGACAACCACTGTATGTCCACACACTTACTGCAGAAAGCAACAGCCACAGGTTCTAAATGTAAATATAAATGTCTGTGAGCTTTCTGACTGTTGACTCAGGATGTCTTTTAAATGATGTTGACTTTGTCCTCACACACACAGAGACAGGCTGGGAGCAGGCTCCCCATGTGGTCGCCTTCACTGTGTTATAGTAGGAGTAGTAGTAGCACTACAGAATGCAGTTGCTCTCATTTACAGACTTCAGTTTCTGTTGTCAGACACAGAATCAGGATGAAATATGATTTATACGCACAGCAACCTTGAGGACAGCCATGTGTATCACCACCATGTTAAATGGTTCCAAATTAGACCTGTGACAACTGTAGTGTTTGAAGTTAAAGTGCAAGGCATTTGATCTCAAGTATAACTCAGAGTGGTTAGAGAGACTACAGTGGAAATACACACCCCAAAGTTCAGCCTTGGACACAAGTCAGTTTATCTGTGACTTCCACTTAAAAATGACAACATGAACAAGGTTATGGAAGAATCTGTGCACACAGCCTTGTTGCTTTGTCCTGGATCGTGCCTGATGCAGTGTGGCTTCACATGGAGAGGAACTGTCTGAACAAGGAAGAAACCAGGTGGTGAGACTTGATAGAGATGGAAAGGGAACAAGAGCATCAGCAGCTGGTGAACATCAGCTGAAACACTGCAGCAGTGGGTAGGAGGGACAGGAGGAGTCACACTACCAAAAACAGAAGGAGCACTGGTCGTCCACAAGAAGTGAATCTACTCGAGTCTCTATTTACACAAGGCTGCACTGAAAACAGATGGAAAGTGTTTCTGACTTGGTACTGGGATTATCTGAGGAACCTAGTGTTTCACTGATGATCAGTGGAAGCATGACGTATGGATGGCGTCACAAAACTGATTAGTTTGGTCAGTTGACACCAGACTAGGTTCAGTAGGATCACATGGGCCCAGCGTGCTCTGAACATTGTAGTGACGCTGAGCACAGGTTTTGTTGTAACTTCATAAACACAACATTTTAACCAGCAGTTATTCTCTGGGAGTGTGGGTTGTGCACATCCTCAGAAATGAACATGTATGTGAGATGCAGGTTAGTACATGACCAGTGGAGCCAGAGAGTAAATGGTCTTGTACTTGTAAAGCACTTTTCTACACATTGAAGCCCATTCAGAGCGCTTTACACTGTTTCCCATTCAGCCATTCACTCACCAGTGATGTCACCGGGAGCAACTAGGGGTAAAGTGTCTTGCTCAATGCCACTTCAACATGTGGAGAAACTGGGGATTGAACCGCAGTCTCTATAGCCTGGACAGCCGCCCCAGACTCAGTCAGCATCAGCTCTGGATCGCCACGACAACAAGGAAAGCTTTGTAAAGGAACCCTGAGCTCAAAATCAACAATGCTGTAGATTCCTCACATACAGTATTATCACGGGCTGGGCCCAAATCACTGACTACTCACTGTATAGTGTGTTCACCATTGTGTAGTGGTGTCCACATGCTGAGTGTGTAAATCTGTCCATTATATAGTACACTCAAAACTTCCATAGTGGAAGGAAAAACATACAGCCCATTTGCACACTGGCAAACAGGCTGACAGACACTCAGAATTAGAAATATTCTGCTTTTAGCCAGAGATGATCGGACCCTACTCTGCTCCCTAGTGGACACACGTTGAATCCACCAGATAAACACCAAGTACACGGGCACGTGCTGTATGTGAACTGCTGATGTCTGCACATCCACATTGGTAAAAAGCAAGAAGAAGTGTGGGGCTATGATGGACCTCAGACTCCATCTACCTGTCTGTCTCTCACTTCACATCCTGATGGTCAGACTTCATTATTCATGTGTTCTCACAGAAATGGTTGAAGCAGGACTGTGAGACTGATTGTGTGTCTTCATGTCCTACAGGCTGATGTCAGTAGCAGAGGAGGAGCCTCCCCTCTCCTCCCCTGTTACTCCTCTTCCCTTCCAGACCCCTGCTCCTTCCCTGTCACCTCCTGCCCCTGTCCCTGACCCTGACCCCAGACCAGCGTCCCCCTCCAGCTCCTCAGAGAACTCCAGCTCCAGTAGCTCCAGTAGCTCCAGTAGCAGCAGTACAATAACAGCAGGAACCGATGCAGCCCTGAAACACATCTCAGAGGGAGAACTGCTCATCAGTGTCAACCATCTGACTCCCTTGACAGGTATTTCTTCATCATCATCATCTTCTTCATTAACAAACCTATGGACAGAACTGCTGACTTCAGACACATACTGTGCATGCATTAGGAGGCTTCCCTGTACCAACATGGCGGCTGTAGTGAACTGCAGGGGCTCATGAGGAATCTCCAAGTTTGTATCAATGGTTTACAAGGTGATAGTGAATTTTAGGGTCGCCCTCTGCTGGAGAGAAGGCAAACTATTTCAAATACTGTTGAGAACGGAACTGTGAAGTTAAAATTCAAACAGGTCATGACAGTCAGAATATTTCATTTTCTGCCTCAGCTGTTAACAAAAGGTTAAATGTTGAATAAGAAGTGACTGCTCTGCTGCAGACTGAACCATGCAGGGTATTTGACAGGTCTGCATGTGTCCGAGGAGGAGGCCATCTGCAGTTTCTCCAGCTCTCTGCAGGAGCTGCAGGACGTGGTGAGAAACACTCAACACTCACAGCAGTAGTACTACTGTTGTAATGGTAGTAGTAATACAGTTACAGTCTGTTTGTTTGTGTCTCTCCTCCAGGACTTTGACCCCCCCAGTGAAGGACAGGTCACAGATCACAAACTCTTGCTGACCAATATGGAGCAGGAAGTCTCAGACCGAGAAGAGGTACACAATACACACAACACACACAGTAGCTGCGCTTCCACTGTCAGAGCATAATGAGCGCTACACCCCGCGCTTCCCTTAACCGTTACCCGGCATAACCTCACGGGCTGACACGGTCCGTACTGCTCTGCTTTTCCACTGTATTTTGTGCTGTGTCTGTCTCTGCTTAGAGGAGGGAGGGGCTGTTCTCACTCCACAGTGCAGCAATCAGCCAGTAACAGAGCCTGTAGGAGCAGAAATATGACGTCTTCACCGCTTTGCTCACGGCCCGCTCGCTGCAGGCCCCATTTTTCCCCTAAGTCAACGAATGAAGTCCTCATAACTGGCATCTAAGCCAGTGAGTGTAATAGCTGAGGTGGGAAGATGCTGACATTTAACCAATAAGTGACAGCTCTGCGAGAACCCATTCCCTCCAGCCTCATGCTCCTGGAACTTGATTTTTGTACTACCTCCTGAGGGGTGCCAAAATTTAGCTCCTGTGGAAAACAAAGACATACAAAATCACTGGCTCCATCCTTTAAATCAAATTATCGCACTATGAACAGACTGAAAACATTCGCTGGCACAACAACCAGCCCCCCAGGAAAAGCTGCAGACTGGGGAGCAGTTTTGTTTTCTGTGCTCATCACATGACCCGCACTGGCCCACAAAGCATTTTCACCATCAACAGAGTGGCTGTAAAACATCACAGACATGCAAAACCCCTCTTTGTTATCAGAATTTGATCCATTGGCTCCAGTATCTTTTGGGAAGTCTAGAAGACCTGTAGGATATTGTCAGTGGATCGTATTCATGTGTGAAGGTAGAAACCACAGCCACTCGGCTCGGTGCTAGCGAGCATTCTCTTGTTGTTGTTCTTCTTCTTTGACACTCAGCAGTAAAGAAATGACAGAAACTCTAACACAACTAAAATTAACCTGAAATGAACTGATTCCTTCTGTGTGTTTTAGGTTGTTCCCATCCTGGTCCCACAGCACAACACACAAACAGGTAGGAAACACACCGTTTGTAATTCAGTGTTTCTGCTGTGAGAGAGAACTCCTGCCCCTCAGACTCGGGCTCACCTGTGTGGTCAGGTTTACAGGAGGTGTTCATTTCTATGTTGCTCGTCTGGCAGTAAGACTTCCAGCTGTGTGTCCATTCATTCCTTCATTTAGGAAATTAAAATGTACAAATAAAATAGATGAGGCCTTTTTTAGTGTCTGCTACCGACTGTTTCTGGTTATAATATAACAGTACAGTACATGTCATTAGTCATCACTTCCACTCTAATTTAAGTCATGAACCAGCTAAAATGTTTCTTTAAATCTAACTTATATCCAGTTTTTACACACTGAGAACAAGTTGCAGACAGACTGCACGTCCTCACCTTGACCACCAGAGGGCAACGTGATTCTGTACTTCTACTGGCTAAGTGATTCTCTGGACGCTCAGCTGAACTCCACTGAGTTGAGTACTGACAGCTCAGTAACTGTCTGCAGACTCCCAGTAAGCTTTACTGGTCCAGCTGGTTCTAACCAGTCTGATCTTTGTCTGTGTAGTTTGATTTTGATACTGTTTTTCTGCAGCCTCCCCCGTGACCACACAGGTGAACCAGCAGCTCCATGAAACACACACTGAACATTATCACCTTCATGGAGGGTTTACTGCAGGAAGATAGATAGGTAAATAGATCATTGTGAGGACCGGCAACCTTGTCCTCACAATGATCCACACATAGTTAAGGCATAAGTTTGTATGTGTGTTTAGTTCCACAGTGTCTGCACACATCCAGCCACTCTGTCAGCACATCTCCATACATGGTAATGTTTACACTGACCCAATGAGCTGCTCCACTGTGTGTGTGTGTGGGTGGGGGGCATACACTGTGAGGACACATTTTCTGGTCCTCACCCCTTCATAGGACTGTTTGAGGGTTCAGACCCGGGTTAGACCCAGGGTTAGGTTGGGTTAGATGCTAGGGGATGCATTATGTCCGTGAGGGTCCTCACAGACATGGAGGTGTGTGTGTGTGTGTGTGTGTTTTAAAATGACCTTCATCGTGAGCACAGCCAGAACAGCTGAACGCCCTGCAGTCAGAGCCGGCGTAGCTGCAGCTAGTGGTTATTTCCATTATCAGCTAATCTGTGGATTAGCTGCCAAGACAAAACGTATTAACTGTTGGTCATTAAAATATCAGATAAATGTTCAAAGTCCAAAGTTTTTCTTCAGACATCTTGTTTTGTCCAAAACCCAGAGACTGAGATTACTGTAGTACAAAACCGCAGCAGTTCTCAGAGCATGCGAGGTTAAACGTTACGTTAAAACTAGAGGCGTGTGATACCACTTCTGTCAAACTCGGTGATTTATGGCCGTGATGTCACCAGTGCCATAAGCCCTGCCCACTTTTTGCACTTTGCTTCCTCTAGATCAAAGGGTATATTGTTTTATTATTTTATGGAGCGTAGTTAAATTCTTCCAAGGATTTCACACCTATATATTAGAGATTCACTTCGAAGCACTTTATTATAGGACTGACAGACGTTATACACCATAATTTATGGTTCTATAACAGCATTAAAGGATTTAATGCTGGTCTCCAGTGGGAATAGGACCAAACCACACCCCCTAGACTATGGTTATTGCATCACAGGGGGGTTATTTTTTATTGCTCTCTGAATATTTTATAGATGTAAGGATTAATGTTTCTCTCTAAATTAAATAATCTTAAGAAAAGCATGTGCTTCACCTCAAAGGTAAGATTAAGGACTGTTTCAACCGCTTGGTTGAGGGTTACTTTGTTTCAAACCATATATTTGATTAAAGTATAAACAGGATCATTTGAATTTTGGGCAAAGTGAATGTTTCTACTCACTGTATGAGCTAGTTTAGGGTTTTCTCTCTAAATCTTGATTAGTGTAAAAACCAAAATAATTATTTGTTTCTTGTCATTTGTGTTGTAATCAAATAAACAGTAAATTAATATTGTGAATTAAAAGGTGGTTGTTCCACCCCATGTGTAATGTACTGGAACTTTAAGAATTTAAATCAAATGAATTTGAATAAGACAAATGTAACGTTCTAAATTAAAACACACATCAGATGTTCTTTAAAACTTACCCGCTCCTTTCTCTTTTCAGAAACTACGTTTTAACAGGCATTCCCAGTTTGACTTTAACAGAGGACATACCCTTATGTTCCCTCAAGTAGTGAAAACATTAAATCCATCACGTAGCGTAAAATACATTCCAGTTCAGAAACACGTTTCTTCCGAGAAGCGCTGACGCCAGCTGACGGAGACAGAACATTACTGGGTGTAAGATGGTTGGCGTCGGTGCAGCAGGTCAAGCAGCTACATCAGCGTCTGAACAGGACAGGTTTGGTTTCACTGAGTCCACACATGCTGCAGGTCACCGAGGAAGACTTTAGGATGAAGTACCTCATGTCCGTTCGACATCTTTCACATTGTTTTTATTCACTGATGAAACAAACTGTTTCAGTCATAGTTGTCTTTTTCAAATGTCATTTGATCTTGTTTTCAGATGTTTTCCTTTGGTTGTGGCTGCACGAAGCCACGTTCCTGAGAACATGATATCTCAGGAATGTCTTGGGGGAATCTGTTCAAATTTGGCACAAACATCCACTTGGACTCAAGGATGAGCTGATTACATTTTGATGGTCAAAGGTCAAGGTCATTGTGACCTCATGTCTGTCATTCTTGTGAATCTGACTGGTTGATGGAGGCATACGTTCCAATTTTAGCCTCGGTTTTTTTTTGAAAATGACTGAGATTATTGAAATTTGTTCTAAATTTCAGCTCAGTACCATGACCAGACCGTTACCTGCACTTGCCTCTAAATGACTAAATCAAATCCAGATGTGACCTGCACCCTGACCCAAACTTGTAGCATTAATGCCCCACACAGTCGTTCAGGTTTAAATCCCAGTGGCGTCACAGAAATACCATGTCATCAGAACACACTTTAACCCCCCACGTGCAGACGTTGAGTTCTTAGACCTTTGATATGGGACCATGTGGCAGCCTCACTGTGACCATGCAATGGAAAGGGGCCATGGTGACGAGGGAAGGGTTTCTGTCCTGTTTTGTCCGGGCAAAGCCTTTAACTGGGATCAAGTCAATCCAGTCATATGTTCTGTCTCCTCCTGACTCGACTGTTGCCGCGCTGTTTCTTAATCCCAAATGAGTAAAAAGTGTCATTAAAAGCAAAGCTGATGTAGAACAAGCTTCTGTCCCAACTTTGTGCTGCAGCGCTTTACACAACACAGTTAAGTTAGTCAGTGAAAAACACTGAAAACCTTTTCTTGTACTTTTGTCAAGGTAAAGCACAGATTTTAGTTTTTATTGCATTTTGGAAAATGTTCCAGCTTTTCTGTAAATGGGGTTTGTACTAGGAGTACTACTGTGTATGTGAAAACCAGTATAAAGCCTTTACTGTGTGTGAAGCCAGCGTGGAGCGGCCTTCACTCTCCCCTCAGCGGTTCTGCCAGTCTCTGGGTTCACATCTCCGTGTGTGTGGATGACTAAATTTGTCTAAAAGAAACGACACAAACCTTGTAACGTGTCCGTGTTGAACATGTGGAATGTTTACAGGCTAGAAAAGCGGCATGAGAGGTGAACTGGAAGTGATCGGGTCTGTCTGTTTCTGCAGCCAGACGTCAGGAGGAGGAGGGAGGAGCCAGGAGGATGGATGTTCACCTGCCCTCCAACAGGCCGGAGGAGGACTTGCTCAGTGTGGCAGCAGATACGGATTCGTCCACCAACTAGGTTTTCTAAACAGGAAGAGAGCATGAGGACCGACCTGCCTGTACCTTCGTTCGTCATCCATCCACCCAGTTGCACTCTGGGAGATTTAATTAAAGTAACAATCTGAAACCAGACTAGTTTTGTTGCTGCTGATTATTTCAGTGTCCGACATGTTTCTCTTCATCCTTCGACTCTTCAGCAGATAACACACGTCTCCTACTCTGATTGATGATTTGATCCTATTCAAAGCCCATTCATCATGGGAGGACGTGCTTTTCCTGTGACCTTTGACCTCTGTTTGTACATTTACAGCAGTTAATATATCATCATGACAAACTGGACACAACTCTTCTGTTCATGTTTGAGTCCTAGAATCAGACTGGGTGTGGATTCAGAATTTGTGAATTCAGTCTGATCAGTGATCAGTAACACTGATCCATATGCTCACACAGTGTTTTTTTAAATAAGCGCTTTTAATATTTTAACCATTTTACATTTAAGAAGAAAAGGCGAGGCATCACCCTTCAGGAAGATGGAAGCTAGGAGCTAAGGTGAGGAGTTTTCAGATGTTTCAGACTGAAGTTCTTTGTGTTTTGTTAGTGAGTCTTGACATTTTCAAGGCTTCTGAGGGCAGGAACACTGACCACACCTGGAAACTGCCCACTGGAGCAGTGGGGGGTCAATGAGGGAGGGGGTGGCATTAGTCCACCAGTGCCTTTGCTTCATTCTTTCTGCTTTCATGCAGCATTTTTGCACAAAGATTTTGTGCAAGTTTAAACTGTGGGAACTATCAAACACACACGCACACTGCTGCAGTGACTAAGTGGCTTAGTCAGCATACACACACACACACACACACACACATAACAAAGCAGAGCAAACTGATACCAGCACACACAGTCAGTGGGTTGGAGATAAGAGGATGATGATGAGCAGGAAATGGGATCAGTGAAGCAGCAGGAGGCACAGGGAGACTGACACTGAACAGGACATGTTTGTACAGCTGCCTTTGTGGGGACACTCACTGAGGTAATGCATCCCTTAGCCCCAGGCCCTAACTCTAAACCTAGTTCTGACCAGAACCCTGAAACCAGGTCTGAACCCTCAACAGCCCCTAGAAAGAGTGAGCAGACAGCATGTCCTGGTAGAGAAGGTTTTGAGCCAATGTTTGTCCCCACAATCGTAGAGAAATGCACACACTCATTCTGGTAGTGGTTTTTAATAACCAAAAACCTGGACCTGGTGTGAATGGCTCAGACCTTCTGTCCTGATGATCATCGGCTCAGTGTGTGAACTTAGTGAGTGGGAGTATTGATCAGTTCTGTGGATCCGTGTGTCTGTCTACAGATCAGTATTGTCAGACGAAGGATTAAACTTAAAGAAGCTGCAGAGGACCAGCTGATCTCTGGGCTCAGGACACACTGCTGAGATAAGGAAGCCTGACGTACTGGTAAACTTTCTGAGATGGTATGAGACGTGTAGTTACCGCTGATTGAAATGGTATATACACTGCTACAAGTAAACGTCCTGCATTCAAAGGTTGACTGAAGTACAGGTGTTTTGGCAATAAAATATAGTCCGGGTACTAAAAGTACTTATTATAAAAAATCATAATCCAGTAATATGATTATGTATAATAAGTACTTGTGGGGCGCAGGCTCTCTGGTAGGCTAGTGGTTAAGGCGGAGTGCTCTCTGGTAGGCTAGTGGTTAAGGCGGAGTGCTCTCGGGTAGGCTAGTGGTTAAGGCACAGGCTCTCTGGTAGCCTAGTGGTTAAGGTGCAGGGTCTCTGGTAGGCTAGTGGTTAAGGCGGAGTGCTCTCTGGTAGGCTAGTGGTTAAGGCACAGGCTCTCTGGTAGGCTAGTGGTTAAGGCACAGCGCTCTCTGGTAGGCTACTGGTTAAGGCACAGCGCTCTGGTAGGCTAGTGGTTAAGGTGCAGGGTCTCTGGTAGGCTAGTGGTTAAGGCGGAGTGCTCTCTGGTAGGCTAGTGGTTAAGGCACAGCGCTCT
>NW_018128283.1:449054-450061 GCF_001952655.1 Monopterus albus
AGTTGTTAAGGCACAGCGCTCTCTGGTAGGCTAATGGTTAAGGCACAGCGCTCTCTGGTAGGCTAGTGGTTAAGGCACAGCGCTCTCTGGTAGGCTAGTGGTTAAGGCACAGCACTCTCTGGTAGGCTAGTGGTTAAGGCACAGGCTCTCTGGTAGGCTAGTGGTTAAGGCACAGCGTTCTCTGATAGGCTACTGGTTAAGGCACAGCGCTCTCTGGTAGGCTAGTGGTTAAGGCGGAGTGCTCTCTGGTAGGCTAGTGGTTAAGGCGGAGTGCTCTCTGGTAGAGCATCCGGCGTAAAACACGTGCCTAATGTCAACATGCGAGTCGTCAGTGTGAGGATTCGCTGTGGCGACCCCTAAACGGGAAAAGCCGTGACTTTCTTTATATTACAGGATTATAAATATCATTGTGTTAATGGTGAGTGTGCAGCTGAGTTTCTTCACAGCTGGTCGTCAGTGAACATCAGTAAACATCTAGTTCAACATTTATTTGTTCATGACTTCTTCTGTTATTTATGTCAATCTGTAAAGTAACTCCAGCTGTCAGATGAAGGTAGCACAGTACAAGTGTACAGTACATCAGTAAATGTACTTGCATTACCTCTGGCGTCGAATGACGAATGAAATGGATGTTTTTTCCAAGAGGTTTCGATTCTGAAAAAACTTTCAGAATGAAGGTTTGTGTTGTTTTACCAGGTGTGCCGTTTCCTCTCCGACCTGCTGAGGTTTGTCCTCCATCACCAGCTCACAGCTGAACTCTGTTGTCATGGCGATGCATCACCTCCTCCTTCAGCAGCAGCAGATTGACTCCCACCTCCTGTCCAGTCCATCGACGTTTCATATGCGGTGGTGTCTTCGTTGTTGTCTCTGATCAGAGACAGACCTGGACTGGACTCAGGTGGACCTGAGTTATTGAGACACAACATGTCGAGCTGTTCCTTCAAATTGGGTAGTTTCGGGTTCTTTGGCCTTGGATTAGTACTCGTCTCTGTCTCGGGTGTTTCTCT
>NW_018128283.1:450117-479964 GCF_001952655.1 Monopterus albus
CATGTATTTATATTCTTGTGAAAACCATATTTACTTTTATAGCTAGTTTAAATGTGTGCAAAACACTTCATCATAAACCAGCAAACGCGTTGTTTACTCAGTTAAAGACCAAATTTGTTGAGACTCAACAAAAAACGACCCAAATCACTTCTTACCTAAAAATGTCCAACGTTTGTTTAAAATGAGACAAATTCACGTCTAACAGACAAACTGAGGACTGATGTGAAAACCCAACTATCTGATCGACCTACTTTAAAATTGTTTAACAATAATTTACTGAACAGAACTGAGCATGGACACAGTCCACTGCAGCTTTGTCTCACTGCACAAACCTGGATGTTGTCTTATTGTGGCGTTTTATTTCCGATGTTTGTTTGCACACCAAAGTTGTCCTTTAACCGCATTACTGTTTGTATTTATTACATCTAATTCATGTGTCTGTGTTTAAGGGTTTTAGGACCGCGGGGAAGCCTCCGGCAGGAGGAATCAAGCTCCCACAAGTCAATATTTTCAAACAGGAAGTTGAGAGAATGTGCCTTCCAGAATAAAATGACTGGTGCCAGAAACAAACGTTTGTGAGGTAACGACCTAGACTGGCGATCTGTCCAGGGTGGACCCCGCCTCTCTCCCTGTGTCAGGTGGGATTGGCTCCAGAAAAGTGGTATAGATAATGGATGGATGGAGGAAACGACCAGAAGGTTTATAAAAGCTTCACCTGGATTTGTTGAACTCAGTTTCTCAAAAATAAGCTCGCGCTCTAATGGACAAATAAGACTTCCTTGGTACATTTAGTGAGAAACCTTGGCCGACAGATGTATCAAGTAAAGAAGAAAAAGGTTTGAAGATGTTTGAATTTCAGTTCTACCACTGGAATGTTTACATCAAAGAATTTGCTGAAGGAAATTTAAAATATAACTACAACCTGAAAGAATTAAAAGCGGAGCTTGACAGAAGCAGACTATCAACACTGAACTGGACTTTGGAGTGTTTACTGGAGTGTCTGAACAGAAATATGATTTAAGAACCAAATCTGGAGCCTGAGGAGAGATGGAGATGAGGGTTTCCAGCATATGTCGATCTGTCTTCTGCTACATTTTAAAATGAAGTTGGTTTTATTTTGACCTGCATGTAGTGTTTCCTTCAAACTGGACATATGAATCACTGTCATTCATGAGTGATTCAAATACTTTGTCTTACTTCTTATAGCTCAGTATGTTCACCGGTAGTTTTTGTTTGAATGTTTAATGCTAGTTGTCTTTATATTTGTATTTAATTCAAGTGTTAACTATTGTAAACTTTTGTGTTGTTACTTTATATATTTGTCATTTTAGTTTGCTTTACCTTTGACAAGACAGTAAATTCTGCAGTTACGTATGACATAATATTTTATTTTGGAGGTCCAAAGAGGAAGTGCTTGTTTCCGTTGACAGTGCAGTACCACAGCCGGCGGTCAGACAGCGTGGAGGGGCGGGGTTTGTCGGGCTCGGCATAGCAGTGGGTTAGTCTGCTCGGAGCTTCGGGAGGAGCGGTAGCAGGACGGAGCTTTGCTCAACTCTGCAATACATTCTGTCGGCTCGATTCACAGCGGCTGCCCCGGAGCATGCTGGGATTTACCTGGACATCCTGAGTCCTGAGTGGACCTGATTAACTTGACCTTTTTCTCTGCAGAAGAACCCCCAAACCACCGGTTGGTACTGGGAGCGTCAGTGGAGAGACTCTGGATTCATTCTAGGACGGGTCCGTTAACCCGGTTTGTTCACCCGGGTTAACTTGCTCTTAGCTGAGTCCACCCGCTGACGCGCTCCGCATAATGCTGTTCAGATCCTGCAAATCCTCCGGACGCTGAGTCTGCACAGACCCGGAGGTCACACCGGAGAGCCTGGCGCAGAACATGCTGCCGTCCGTGCCCTCCAGGCGGGACGCAGACGGCCGCTGTGGCCGGGACAGAGACTCGGTCCGGGCGCGGCTGGAGGCCACCGTGTCCGGGCTCGGGGAACTGGAGTACCTGCGTCAGCGGCAGGAGGTACTGGTCCGGGCCGCGCTAGAGCTCCGGGAGGAGGAGCGGTGGAGGGAGGCCCAGCAGAGCTCCGAGGAGAAGCTGCTGGCGGAGAACATCCTGCTGCTCCGGAAACAGCTGGTAGGTCCCGACCTGCCTACCTCGTGACTTCTGACTTCTCTGACCTCAGTCTGCCCAAATGGTGTGAGGTCAAAGGTCAAGGGGTGCCTGCGGGGTCAGCCTGTTTTTTATATAGAACTGGTATGTGAGGTGCAGGGGGACCAGGGAGTTCACCAGAGACCTGCGGTGTCGGCCCAAAACCCGGACGCTTATATTTAAAGATGTTGGCTTTAGATTTTTGTCATCATTGACTGATTTGTCTACTATTCTCCATTAATTGATCATCAGTATAATGTCAGAAAATCATGTGCAAGGCCACATGTTTTTTACAAAACTGACAGGAAGTCAGACGTTTGAGGAAAACTGAATTAATTGGTTATCAAACTAGTCACGGATTGATGTGAGAGTCACTTGTGGATTCATGTTCTTTGCTCTCGTGTCCAGGGACACGAGCAAAGAAGGACCTGAGGTCCAGACCTGCAGCGGTGAAAGTAACTAAATACATTTCCTCAAGTACACTTCTGAGGTACTTGTACTTTACCTGAGACTTCCACGTCCTGCTCCTTCGCCCTGTGTCTTCACTACATGTCAGAGACAAACTGTCTTTAGAGTTTACGTCACTTTTAGCAAATCCAAACAGTTTTATTTGTCTAATCAGAAAATAACGGTGGAAAAAAGAAAAGGATCCAGAAATAGATCCATGAGGAACTTCTTCAGTAAGTTTGTTTTAAAGGACATTTTCTCATTTAGTGTTTGTAAAAGAAAACGGGGCATAAACAGAATTATAATCTAAACCAATTACATTTATAAAATAAAAGCTTTTTCATCTAGTAAATGTGAGGTAGTCTTTTCCTAAGTATAACACTTTGTCACTATTATGATTTTTGTGTAATAACTCTAAGATTACACGTTGTCTTGTCAAGGTAAGGACGACTGTCTTAGGAGACAGTTTCCCCATAATTATGACTATTTTCTGGTGGTTATGAGTAAAAAGTTTAAGGTATGAGTCTGACCCATCAGGGTGAGCACACACTGTTTTAGTGAGTGTGTGTGTCAGTGAGGAGGCGGGGGACCCCCACGGCTCAGAGAGGATGCTGGGAGTTCCTGTGATTCCAGCTTTAAGATATTTACCCAGAGAGGAGGGGAAGTGTGAAATCCAAACAGCTGCTTTCAATTAAAGTGGTGCGATGAGCCGGTGAAACACACACTGCTGGGTTTGTTCCCAGAGTGTGGACGCAGCCCGGCAACACGTCGTGGCTTCCGGCCGTCGCCATCCTTTTAAACCAGACTGGGTTTTATCAGGTGAGGATGCACGTGTCCTGAAGTTAGCTCCCACAAACACATCACAGAAGAAAGAATACAGAGTAATGCAGCTTTAATTACTAGCAGTCGCTGTCAGTGCCATCGTGTACACTTTCTAAGTGTTGACCAGCGAGTTTACAGGGGCTGAGCTCAGACACCAGCTGACTCCACGCACCGCCGGTGCCCTGAAATCATCTGAGCAGGACATGTCAAAGCACTCGGTGTGAGTACACGTTTGCACATGGTGTTTCCCAGAGATGTGTCCACTGTGGTAAAGATTCAGGGAAACGAGGACTCGAACACAGCCAGCTCAAAGCTCCGCATGTACACGAATTGTGAGTCTGACGGGAAGCGAGATGATCTCCTGCAGCTGGTTTGGGTCCAGAACGTCTTCTGAGGAAAGTCGACAAGCTCCTGCTTAACCTCGTATTCTCAGGACAAGGTGGTCGCCCAGGAAATGGACGACGAGTTACATCCAGAGGAAGACGGAGACAGAAAGACGACAGGAAGTTGCTCCACAGCTGCAAAATCATGTGCCCACTGACAGCGTGGTGCCTGCGCTATAACAACAACACGTCTCGACATTTCAGCTGTGAAGCAGAGAGGTCGGCAGTTTGTGTGTCCCACCAGCAATACGCACTTTGACCCAGGGATTCCTGGACTGACTGTGAGCTGAGGTGCAGGGGCAGCGCCACGTGTTGGATAATTGTGCCCAGTTCCGAGTGGTGTTGTGCAGGGCCTCAGTCTCTGCAGCAGAGGCCCAGCGGACATGGCTACTGGAAACACCTTTCCCAGATGTCAGGTGTGGTACAGTGGGCGCAGACGTTTGCCCGTGTGGCCAGTGTGTCAGCGGTCAGAGCAGATATGTCCCGACTTCTTCTCTCCTGTAGAGTTTCTGACACTTGGCAGGTCAGCCGGCCGTCAGCTGGGCTGTGCAACTTTTCACACATCCGATGTGGGAGCTTTGAAGTGGAGTCAGTGGGAGAGCAAACAGCAGAGAGGAGCTTCAGTCCTGGAGGGTCCTGGCGAGGTTTGGACTTTCCAGGCCTTGAGGAGTGTCAGAAGAGCCACATCTGCTCTTTTGAACCTTAAGTCCAGTTTAAAGCGTCTTTATGTTACTGTGGAAGAGAAAACGTGAGATGAGCTGCAGCTGTGTGTGAATGTTGATCTCTCTGTGAGGCGTCCGTTTCCTCCCTCACAGGACATGCTGTAGCCGCAGGAGCCCTGACCTCAGATCTGCTCTCACTCTGCAGCTTGTAGGACAGAGTGTGTGTTTCTGGACTTGGTCCGTCCTGCAACTGCAGCTCCCAACCTGAATCTGAACCACCCCCTCCCCCGTTTGTAATCAGCAACAAATGGAGATTCCTGTGAGCTGCTAGAAACTCTGCAGATCAGCTTTCAGCTGCGTGTTGGAGCAGCTGAAGTGTTCAGAGCGTCTGCACAGGAAACACAGGGGACTGGGTCTGGCCCCGGTCCTGGCCCTGCCTTGTGCCACGCTTCATGCTGAACCATTCAAAGCTGTTGTGGAGAAAACGTCCATGACTTTAAGTCTCATTTTTGATTGTGTGTACTCGTTGAATTTGCATTCAGCGGTAGCTCCTGTTGAGTAGTTTTAGTTGAGACCAGTGGAGTCTGTTGTCGATTCTGTGGCCGTGGGAGACTTTCACAAGGAAAATCACATGCTGAACATTTATTTTAAGCTACATACAGTTCAGCTGAATTTCCCTGAACAGCCCCTGCTGTCACGTTTCTGATGCAGGTAGTAAGCAGCTGTTGATCACCACAGTCTGCCGGTGTCAGCAGAACAATAACTTGTACATGTCCAAACCCAGTGCAGCAGCTGTGTTCCTATTGGCCGATGTGACGTCTCGCTCTGATCTGTGAGAGTACAGAACAGCTGAGGTTTGTTGTTGTGGCCTCAGCTGAGACATTAGCGCTTCCTGGGTCACTGTGTCAACACATGCCTGCACCATGGTCCAGTTCAGTGCTAGCACTGTGTTTCAGACCCTGGATTGGTTCCAGTTTGAGTTTTTTGATGTTTGTCGATTTTTCACCAGTGATATTTTAGTC
This sequence comes from Monopterus albus, assembly GCF_001952655.1. Classification (NCBI taxonomy): domain Eukaryota; kingdom Metazoa; phylum Chordata; class Actinopteri; order Synbranchiformes; family Synbranchidae; genus Monopterus; species Monopterus albus. The sequence goes on from NW_018128283.1 coordinate 455,606, forward strand.
TCATGTTTGTTCTGCATTTTAAAATTGACATCTGCAAAATATTTGGGGACTTTTTAGCTTTTAGTTGACAGCGCAGCAGAGATGGGCAGGAAAGCTTGAAGCACAGGGGTCATGCACACACCGTGCGTCTGTACACGATGCCCGCTGAAACCAATGCCCACATCTCAGCATCGAGCCTCTAGCTGCCTCCATCTTTGTTGCTGCAGTTACCATGGTTACAGCTGACACAACAACACACAGATGTACAACTGACTATAACGTTAGCGTCACATCCACGGCACTTCCTGTCCAGTGATCTGACCTGTTCATAACTGGCGGCTGCTGCATGTTCCTCATGCATCTCAGCTACGTTTGTGTCTTCTTGTCTGATTCTCAGTGGGTTGTAGACAAGTTTAGTTCATAAACCCGTTTCTTATGAGAAGAGCTGACGCCGACTGAGACAGAACGTTACTGGGTGTAAGGTGGTTGACGTTGGTGCAGCAGGTCAAGCAGCTACATCAGCGTCTGAACAGGACAGGTTTGGTTTCACTGAGTCCACACATGCTGCAGGTCACCGAGGAAGACTTTAGGATGAAGTACCTCATGTCCGTTCGACATCTTTCACATTGTTTTTATTCACTGATGAAACAAACTGTTTCAGTCATAGTTGTCTTTTTCAAATGTTACTCTTTATTTAGTTCTAGTCTTATTTTTCTTGTGAAAAACAAGTTAAATACTGTGTCATAGTTTTGTGGGACAGAAAGAGAAAGGCTGAGATTACAAGTTCAATTGGCCGAATGTGGCTGCATCTGCAAAACCCGAGGCAACAGCAGCAGGAAACATCTTCATCTGAGCCTTTCTGGCTGTTCTTGTGAATTTAAATGTAAATGTCAGCTCTGTGTGCGCGTTAGCAGCAGCTGCTCTCTGGTATGGTCAGCATGTTCAAACACACACCGATGCTCGTCCAGCTGTTGGTCCTGTCAGTCAACCAGCCGACAGCCAGCGTCAAGCCCCGCCCACGACACTACAGCAGGACATGATGTCACACACGCGACAGACCTGTGCGGCCCGAGTGGTGACCGGGCTGTGCAGACGCAGCAGCAGTTTGTAGCAGAGCGGCTGCCGAGCTCATCCATCGTTGCATTGTGTTAATAAAGGAGGCCGAGGAGCTTCTGAGCCAGCACGCTCATGTGCAGGCCTCTCTGTGTACTGGGACTGTAGCAGCAGGATCCTGGTGTGGATCCACACCAGCGGGTTTCTATTTCAGAAGCACTTGTGGTGCAGGCAGATGAGTCGTGTCAGATGAGCTTCACCAGCGCCACCCGCCACGTTACCAGTGTCCTCATTTAACGTGATTATGAGCTGGACCTGGATTTTAAACTGGGGGGACAAATCAGGACCAACAAAAACTATAATGAAAGTGTTTGTTGACCTGTTTTTCACAACAAAGTCGAGACAAAGAAACAAAACAGAACCTGTGATGGAACGTTTTACATTTGTCATCAGAACAAGAAAACTAAATGGTAAAGCAGCAGCTCTGACAACACGTCAACAGCCTTTTCCAGACGAGAACAACACCGGGAACCGTGCTCCTCCTTTCTTCTAATTGTGCTGCTCTTAGCAGATGTTTCACACCTTTGTGGTCGTTTTCTTTTTGACGCGTGAAGCACTTTTCTCAGTCTGTTGGTTGTTATAAAGTGCTATACAAATAAATGTTGACTTGACTTTTGGATGTTTGGTGCGTCTTGGTGAGATATTGTCCAGGTGGAGACCCACGGCCCATCGCTAGTCGCTGAGCGTAGATGTAGTGTAATTTAAAGGAGGACATACGTCAAGAGATCAGTGGTCTTCTGTGGTGACGGTGGAGCAGCAATGTGTTTCTGTTCTGTGCTGCAGCTCAGTCACAGGAATGCAGCACATGACCTGTGAGCACTGCTGCATAACTCGCATGTTTTCCATCCCAGGGTGAGTTGGTTTGAGCTGCGTTGTTCTGAAATGAGCAGCAGTGTGTCCACAACTCAGTTTCTTCTCATTGCTCAAGTTTTTAAAAGGAGCGTTCCGCTGTTTTTACCAGGTCTCTCCTCTTGTCTGTGCCTGTGAGTTGGAATAACAGTCTAATCAAAATACAAATAATACAGCATGTAATGTAATAAGTTATTTGAATGAAGTGTCTGTCCCTGAGACACTGAAGACATCTGTGGGTGTTTCTGCTACGCTCTGACTCGACCCTGCTGCTCTTCGTGCACCTTCTGCTGTCCACACAGTCCAAGCTCATGTGTCCAGCACAAAGAGACTAACGCTGCAGACGATCACATTCTTCACATCTGCTCTTGTTTTCTGCTCTGACGCTCTGTGTCTGTCAGCAGATCTGAGGTCTGTTCTGCAGCTTTAAAGCTTGGAACCTTTTTGTCTTCATAGCTTCGAGTTTTAAAATCTGACTTCATGTCATTTTAATTACTTTCAAGTCATTTCTCTTTGAGCTGGGCTGTGCTTTGGTTTTCCTTCGCCGTTCAGGAAACTTTCCCCTGGTCCCCTCAGGAATCAGGACTGCGCCAGACTTCTCTTCTGTGTGTTTCATCAGACACAAACAGATACAGGAAACAGACTGTGTTTTCTCTGTGTTTATCAGAACTGTCTGAGGAGGAGGGATGCTGGCCTCATCAGCCAGTTACAGGAGCTGGACCGACAGATCTGCAACCTGCACCTGGACACTGAGGCGTCACATGACCAGCTGGAGACCGACAGCCGACCCAGCTCAGGTAACAAGAAAACCTTGTTTATCCTGGATAAAGGGGTGGTTGGTCATTTTAGGAAATGTTTGCTCAGACTGACAGAACTCATGTCGGTACAGCAGAGGGTGTTAAACTTAGAGGTGGGCGACACGAAAGATGTGCTGATCAGATTCAGTGTGATGTCCACTTCATGGGGATATCAGCATCTCTGTGTCCCTCCAGAACAAACCTCCATAAATCCACTGAGCAACCAGAGGAGCAGAGGCTGCCCCAGAATCCTCCTGTTTCTTGGTTCCCTTCAGGCTAAAATACAGGGCTCCAGCTGCAGCTCACAGCTGCTTCACTGAATCCATGGCAGCATCACACTTCCTGTTTACACACCCCAAAACCAGAGTGTGGCAACTGTAGTACCAATAACATGAATATTAACTCATTAACATTTTGTCATTGTTACCTCATCAGCATGTCCAAAGACAGGAGCACTCAGATCTGCAGTAATTCTACATTAGTACAGATAAATGAAATAAAATCCGGCTTTGTGCTGCTCTGCAGCTGCTGAGCACAGCTGTGCAGCTGAACGCAGCTCCTGCAGTGCGAGTGTGTTGGCTGCATGCCACATGGTCTCCAGTCAACACCCTGTCCTGCCTCTTTGCTGCTTCTGGTATATGTCAAACAAAGCAGATCTAACATGTGAGCATCAGACAGAGCTAGGCTAGCTGTTTCCCCTCGTTTCCAGTCGTTGTGCTGTGCTAAGCTAACCGGCCTTTAGTGCACCCAGAGAGCGTGGCGTCAACCTGAACATCACACTGCGACAGATGATTTCACTGAACTGTTCCTCGACTGATATCCATGACGATGTTTCGAACAGACGTTGCTGATGACCCCGTGTCGACCTTGTCTCTCGCAGGTTTCTACGAGCTGAGTGACGGGGCGTCCGGCTCACTTTCCAACTCATCCAATTCGGTCTTCAGTGAGTGTTTGTGCTCGACGGCGGACGCTGATGGACGACTCCAGTCTACAGGTACAGAACTGTCACTCCTTTCACTGATGAGACGACAAGCAGGCGAGAAGGAAGCTGATTTTATAGAGGGGTGTTACTGTCTGCACCGGGGCTTCAGCAGAGGTTTTACTCTGACAGGAACCTGCTTTGTACGGAAATCCCGCAGCACTTCTCAGTCTGTTTGCACTTCATCATCTGCTGGAAATGACACAATAAACAGAAGAGTCCCTTATTATGTAAAAGAGGCTTGTGTTGATTTAATAGAGGTAGAGCCGCTGAGGACGAGTTGATCATATTAGTCATCTGTTTACCTTTACATTAAACTTTGTGGAGCAGTGTAACCAGAGCAGAGGTCAGTGACTCCTCCTTCCTTCGCCAGTGCTGTTTGTTTATTGAAGAAACCTGCCCCCCCAGTGCAGTGGTGTGGCTCACTGGGGGGGGTTCACAGCTGGTGGACAACACTGGAGGTCTACGACACAGAGCAATGAGCTGGACCAGGGTCTGGACTCACACATTACAGTGAGAACATCATGTTCATTGGTCTCTGGACAGGGTTTGTGGGGAACAGCTTTATTCTTTAAAGCTCCAGATGCAGCAGACTGGATTTCGACTGCCACACACATCCAAGTGGAGCTGAGACTCCGAATTTCCTCCTCCCTCCGTCCTCACCTCGGTCTTTGATGCCACATGTTGCCGCTCAGCTCCTTTTGGTCGCTGCTGTGTAAACACACGCACAGTAACGCGACATTAACACCCACTGAACCACGCACTCTGAGGCTTGACTTTGGCCTTCAGAATAAAAGTCAGCAGGCAAAATAACACATTTCTAAGTCACATTTAATACGGTGTTTACTGTTTAACATTAAAGCAGGAGCTCAGTCTTGTTTCATGACCTTGTTTCATCATCGGCCAATGCTAGATGTTTATTCACTGTGCTGCTGGAATCAGGTTTGTTTGGTTTGAGTTGCTGTAGTTTATGTGGACATGAGGAAAGCGTTTTCCTACTGAACACCCAAACTGACACACCTCTCACACCCAGCTGTGAGAGGACATCAGTGTGCTCCGTCAGATCTGCAGGCTGTGAGCTGCAGTGTGGACAGACAGAGGAGGACCGTGGAAACACCGTGACCTTTAACCTGCTCCAGCAGGAGACGCTCGGCTTTGCCCCTCTCTCTTGAAGCTGCGGCACGTTTGAGGAGGCCACAAGCTGCTGCATGGTTTCTGGCTGCAGCTGCAGCAGTGAGGCTGTAACTACACTTGGCACTGAGAGGTCTGTCATGTATTATCTGATTAGAAGTGTGAACACGCCCAAACCACATGAGCCTGATGTGATCATCTATCGGCATCGCTCCACAGCAGCTCTGCCTTCTATGAAATGTGTCAAATGCAGCCTCCTCTCGACACAAGCAGGAAATGATGTTGGTTAACACATCTGGCCAGTCACAAACATGTTGATACTGAATGTTCACACAGTGTGTTTGTTTTCCACCAGAGTCCGAGCTGTTCTGACCACAGCCTTATGAACCTGTTTAAACACTAGCAGTGCACGGTGATGGTCGGCCCAGAGGCTGGGGTTCGTCTGCACTGATGCCACAAAGTCACTAGTGTAAGATTAAATGATGCATTCAGGGTATTAATAAAAGAGAAAAGAATATTATTGTTGGTGAGAAACACGGTGCAGGACATCTTAATCTGCACGAGGGGGTATTTACTAAACCTGTCGCCAATCGCCGTCAGGCAGCACCGCTATATTTAAATGCTGCGCCTACTTACCAACGCTGATGATGTAACTGAGCACAGCGGCAGCTGTACTGTGCACATGTGGACTGAGCAGGACAGTAGAAAAAAGTGTGTTTACTACAACTGAAATTTAATATGGTTGAAGAAATCAACAAACGCATTCTGCAGGTGCAGTCACGTTGCCTCCTGCTGGTCAAGTCATCTTTCATTTCGTTCAATAAGTGAAGCATGGTTTGACCTGAAAGCCTGTAAAAGTCCCTCACATTCTCCTCTGGCGAGTGATGCCATTTACAAACACCCTGTCCCTCATCTCAGCTCCACGATCTGCCGGACAGCAGGGCCGCACATTTTACCCCCGCTTTCTCCTGACCTTACATTTCAGCCGCAGTTCCCTCTGTCGTAGCCGTGGTAAATCGGGTGCTGAGGGTATCTGCATAAATTTCCACTCTCTCCTCCCTGATTTTTGTGTCCCTGAATGAGAACCCAGAAAATACACTGCTCAAAAAAAATAAAGGGAACACAAAAATAAGACATTCAACTATGTTGAGAAAATACGTGTTGTCCCTCCATCCATTATACTGCTTATTCTGAGAGGGTCGTGGGGGCTGGAGCCAGTAATACATATTGACACTAAATGCACAAATCCCACTGTGACTCCTTAGCAACTATGAACACACAATTTCACCATTTAGCACCAGAGCATGAGCCGTAAACCCTTAGTAAATGTCTCCCATGGCCAGGTGTTGTTTAAAACATGCAACAGAGAAGCACAGGAGTCTGCGGTGCCTTGACATACAACATGTTCAGTCTTTTTCTGAAAATGTTTCAGTTCAGACACAGAGCAGAGTCGGGCGGTGTCACCCTCTGAGATGTGGCTACTGCTTTATCGTGTCTATTCAGAGCACAGCCCAGCCAGAGATTACATTCAACAGTAGATTCACCTTGTGTCAACATAATAACACACTCTGTGTGTCTCTTTCTCAGTGTACAATGACCTGTTTTGCCTGCTGGACCAGGCAGAAACAGCAGAGTGGCACCTGCTCACTGCTGACCTTTGGATGTTTGGACATGTCAGAGTAGGGAAACGCTGCAGCACAGGCCACAGCTAGGAAGGAAAATAAGTTTGGCACAGAGTGTGGACATTTTCAGCCATGCTGGTAAACTTTCATGGGAGCTGTAGTGTTTTTCTGTGCTCACAAAGTAATCACAGATCCAGTGCTGTGTGTGCCAGTTTGTCTTGGACATTAGAGTGTAAACTCCTGTTCCTTGACTCCTTCCAGACTCAGACCATGTAGTTCACAGTCATCGCCTTAAACCTGTAGGGCAGCTTTACTCCCTGTTAAATCTGACAGCTGATCGATGGACCTAGCTGTTGGAAAGCTGCTGCACAAAGTCAGATGTGCTTGTGCTGTGTTGTGTTGGGCCACTCTTAGCTTATTAAACCGGGAATAAATTTGGCAGTCAAACGTGTACATCCTCACCGCCTCTTGACTCTCTTTGTCTGTGTTTTACTTTGTTTTGCATTTGTTTTGTTCTGTCTTGGCATCTTATGTTGCCTACTTTGTCCTGCACTGTTTAAATGTTCGCTGCAGCACAAATAGCCCCAGGAAACCAAATTCCAGCCTCACTGTATCATTGTACATGGATAAGCTGGCAGTAGAGTTCCTCTGAGCATAATGCTTCCACATCCAAGGAGCAGTGGTTATGCAGGGTTAACATTTCGCAGCACACTGTCTCCACAGGAAAGAATTTTCCACTTACTAATGCCTGTACTTTCCATCCACAGCCGAACGCAGCAGGGTCATTACCACATTCAGCAGAGCACTTCAGCAGAAGTGCAGTGCTTGGAAATGGCTCTCTCCAAGTCAGCTTCCTGTTGGCTCCTCACATTAGACAACACTGAAGACAACTTTGAGCCTTTTAGGCTGCTTATGTTTGGCACAGCAGAAATCTCTTAAAGAATTCAAATAACTGTGAGGATCCTAAATCTGCAGCTGTGTCTGGCTCTGCTCACTAACGTCAAACTCTCTCTTTCTCCCTTCAGATGAGCCGGCCAGCTGTTTGGAGTGTGACGGTTTGTTTGGAGGACTTTGTGATGACTCATCTTCATCTAGAACAGTCCGTCGCTCGCTATCAGCTCCTCATCCAACCACCCTGGACCCCATCTCCTCAGTGGCCTCTTGTGACTCCCAGTCAAAATACCACTGCGACCTGGTGGCCAGAAATGGCAACGATGTGTACCGGTACCCAAGCCCGCTGCACGCCGTGGTCCTCCAGAGCCCCATCTTGCTGCAAGTGTTGGGTCACGGAGGTCATGGCAGAGATGAAGGGCTTCTAAAAAGTGTTGATGCTGGTGAGGAAGGTCTCAAACCAGAAACGGCCCCTCTTCCTGCTTCTGTTTCAGCTCCTCTCGTACCGCAAAGCTCCTCCTGGCCGGCCCCTTCCTCCTCCTCTTCCTCCTCCTCATCCCAGACTCCCTCCCATAAGCACCTGGACAGCTACATCTACAGTTTGTTGCAGCGGAGAGCCCTTCCCATCAGAACCAGCAGACCCAGGACCAGCATCAGCACAGATCCATCAAAAGGCATTCTGAGGCAGGCTAGTCTCAGTGTGAAGCAGGTGACTGGTCCCAGCTCTGGGCCCGGTTTAGGGATTCTGAGGGGGTTAGAGCTCAAACCATCTTGGACAGTTGGAGGATCAGCAGAAGGTGCCGCCACCTCGTCTCCTCAGAGGCAGTGGTCCATGGAAAGTAAAAGTGATGAGCCGGAGACCCAGAATCTCTTTACCGGTGGCTGTGCTGACACCATGCAGACTGGTTTCAAGATTACCAACAGTGACTTGGCAGAAAACCAGAACAGCTCTCCCCTTTGTAACGGCATCCAAAATGGCTGCTCTGTCACCAACAAGGACATTCATACAGGCACTGACAGCCTGCTGAAAAAGAACAGCAAAAGGTTTCTTCCTCCCTCTGCAGTGAACACAGTGCCAGTGCCTAAAGGCTTTAGAGAGCTGGGCAGTCCCAAAGCTAACTCCACCCCCAAAGAGACCAAGCAGCCGTGCTACTCCCCCGAACAGAAACTGCTCGTCAAATCACCTCCAACTGTCAAAACACAGTCAGCGACTCCCAACAACAGCCCCAAGCCTCTCCAACCCGGCCAGACAGATAAAGGTGACAGATCAATGCTGGAGCTCACCAGTTTAGGGTCTTCATCCCAGAGTCAGGATGAAGGAGAAGGAAGAGGAAGTCACATGGTTAATGCCAAGTACATCCCCACCCAACAGCAGAACATCAATCTCCGCAAGGGTGGCAGCAAGAAGACGGTCAAGGTGAAGACAAGTCTGACCTCTGGTCACCGTGAGCATATGTCAGACAGGAGAGGGGATAAATCCCACTACAGGTCCACTTCTAAAAAGTCCTGGCCACTGGAAGAGGGAGGCTCCGCCCACTATAGAGCCTCAAGGAGAACGGCTGGTGGTGCACCTGGAGTGTCCTCTAGAATCAAACGCCTCCCTGTGTCCATCCCAGAAGACCGAATCTTAGACAAACACACCACAGCAACACTAAACAACGTGAGGTCAGGTTCATCCAGGAATCACCATGGAAACCACCACCATGGGCGTGACCAGGTGGTGGTCATTGCCAAACCGAAGCACAAACGAAATGATTACCAGCGGTTACGTGCGCTTATGGAGGGCCCGTGTGATGAGGCGTTCAGGCGAGCTCAGCGGCGACAGAGAAGAGAGCTGTTGAGCCATTCTGCAGCCAACAGGTACCTCCCCTCAGGTGGGCAGTTGAGCAGCCCGTACTCCCACACTGCTGGAAGTGATTCGGAGTATTCAGCCGAGTGCGCGTCGCTCTTTCACTCCACCATTGTGGACACCAGTGAGGACGAGAGATCCAACTACACCACCAACTGCTTTGGAGATGGTGAATCCAGTGAGGAGGAGTACGTGGAGGACAGCGCCACCACGAGTGACACTGAAGAGAGCGGGGGAGGTGGAGCAGGTGTGATGTGCAGGGGGAGGAGCCAGTTGGGGGCACCCCGGGCCAGGGCGGTGGGGCAGGAAATGACTACTGCTCAGTCAAAGGCCTTTGTCAAAATTAAGGCCTCTCACAACCTGAAGAAGAAAATCCTGAGGTTCAGGTCGGGTTCGCTCAGACTCATGACCACAGTGTGAGTCTGCCAGTGGCATGCTGTCAACCAGGACCAGTGTCCTATCTGTTGGGGTGCCTTACCCATGGACTTCTAGTGTGCCTGAACCAAACCTAATGGAAGAACTGACAGCACTGTGTGAGGACAGGTGCTGCCTGGTTCACGCATGTAGCGGACACGACACTTCTACACTGACATTTTAACTAACCACAAGCCTCTTTAGCCTGAGCTACAAACCAAACCAGTCACCATCTTGGATTTACATTTGGAGGCATCGTCACACCCACTCCATGATATCAAAACAAATCAGTATCGCTGCCCAAACAGTAAACCATCATCACTTAAAGACATTTACACACTGTTAAACACACTTAAGATTTCCGGAATGTGATACTGTAGTTCCAAGTTTGTGGTTATGTCTTCAAGGATCTCTGCGGTAGTTTCTGGCTTCTCACTTCCAGCTCCATGTATTTATAACAAGTGCAGTCTAAGTTACTACTGTTGGTAACAAAATGAAGTTCAGATTTAGACGGTAACACTGGCCTCTTTGCCTTTTGTGGCCAAACAAGTGCCTCGGCTGACATAGACCTGGCTGTTAGTCAGAGCTGAGAGCAGGGATCGAGGCCTCACCGTACTTCAGACAAACGTGTTGTCTGACCCGGCGGCGTTTCTACACTGAAGGCTGGGTGAAAGGCCTGTTGGCATAGCCTCTGTGCCTTTCCGATGTCTCTCTTCACATAGCTTTCAGGAATTCTCCATCAGAAAGCGGGTGTCAGACACTGATAGGTGATCGAATATGGGGTTGAAGCACACTGAGGCCTTGAGTGTTTCTGTTGTCTGCTGTTCTTTGGTAGAAGTGGGGTTTTAGTTACGTTTTCAGACAGTGCATCAGAAGGTTCTTTAGAGGGTTCCTCAAATGTTTCTTAAGACATTTCTTAATGTCTCCACATGGGTCTTTGGAAGGTTGAACAGAAGGTTCTTCAATAGCGATGTCCCAGTTCAGGGGCCACATCCTTCAAAGGCTGTATTTGAAGACTGATTGTGTCACAGTGTCATTACAAGGGAACTTCAAATGCAGCTGAGAAATGTGCCCTTTTGCCGGGAAACGAAGGCTCCAGCTGGCGGATTGTTCGCAGCCCACCCTATCCCAGGATCCTTTGTGTGTCGGCAGAGAGCCGAGCAGCTGTCGAGGTCTCTAGGCGACAGGAACGGTGCTGTGTTACACAGTGATAAGGGCAGAAACAGTAGGTAAGATAAATAGGAAATCCTCCATAGACCAAACCATCTCATTTCAGTTTGGTTTTTGTCCTACGACAGCTATGACGGCCACGACTTCATAAAGGACGCAGTCCCTGAATTGAGAGACAGTCGATGAGGGTTTTGGTTGGATCTCGCAGTAATCTCTTAATTTCCTGCACTTTGAGACTTGGAGACAAACTGTCAGTGACAGGACAGACAGTGAGACTCTGCTAATCTGTTGTTTGTATGTAGCCTTGTTTTGTATTTATTATCCCGTGAACTTTGCCCTTGGCTGTAGCGCCTCGACACGGCACGCCAAACCTCAGTAAATGCTTTTTATTAGTAAGTTCTTTTTATTTGACTGATCTAAGTTGTTATGTTTTTGATGGAAACTATTTAAAACCTAATATATTTTCTTGGTACATATTGGATGCCACACTTGGTACTAAGTGACTGACAGCTGGGTGAAGTTGACCGGTCCTGAGCTGCAGTTTTTACAACATTTCTACATGACTTCTGATGTTCTGTGGTTGGTAGTGCTTGTCATAACCTGTTCATACAGCATCCAGAGGTGAGAACAAGACTATTGTCAGTGCAGGGCCAAAGCCGTGCTTTAGTATTTCTCCTGCCTTCACATGACCCGTTTTTCTACGACCATTTTGGATAACAGTATAAGTCCAGTAGGTTTTCTCACTTTCAAACTAAATAATTTTTCTGTTTTTGTTTTTCAATCTGTTTTGTGTTAGTATTGCAACATGTTGCTGGTGCTTTATGAAACTTGCTTCAAGCTGAAATAAGGTTTATGAAATACTGCTGAAACCTTTTATTAAATGTGAACTGGATGTATAAAAGCATGAACTAAACTTGGCCTGGTTTGACACCTACTCGTTACCTACAACTCACCAGAGCTTTTCAGCTTTCTGTAAACCAGGAGGAAGTCAGCTGTCACTTTATTCAGTCAGTTAAGGCAAAAAAATCCTCTTTTCTCTGTACTTTCAAATGAAACTTTGCTGTTTCAGAGGGACATTAGCTTAATCTCTGTGCATTCAGTACAGAGGTACTGTAGGCCGCAGGATGTTTAGCCTAGCGTAGCATAAAGAGAGCGGGTGGAAACTGCTATCTACAGCATATAGCACAATCCCATGGTGAGTCCCATATCCCTTATTTTATCATTCCTTGGTCCTCAACAGTCACTTGGGTCGGAAGTCTTTCCAGTCCACCATGATAAAGGACACTGCAGAGCTCGTATTACTGCTCCGTATGAGCCGGGGCTGCCTGGAGGAGCTGTAACTGATACGCCATCCTTTGTAGAAATCTGTTAGGGGTTCACACATCCCTTTTTTGGAAATTGGCTGGTGATTGAATGCTTCATGTGAAGGATCAGAGGAGAGGAGGTCTTGTGTCAGTTTAAACGGGTTTCCTCGTTCCTGGATGAGGATGAGGAAAAGCCGGACGTGAGGGAAATGTGGATGTGATTAGAGGAATTGGGATTCACCTAATGTGCCTTAAGTGTTTCGTAAGCTGTTAAAAGCTATGACATCATAGGTAACTGATGCTATATGCTAACAGCTAGCATAATAGATGTTATGGTAGCTGTTTCTAGTTAGCAGGCATTTTACCGGGATGTTTTTGCCCAACACAAAACTGGAAATGAGGAAAAACTGATAGTTTAATCAAAAGCAATGGAGAGAAACTGTAGGATAGATTGTTTTGTCTGGTTCAGCTGAGAACTGAAAACGGGGAAAATGGTAGCTACTCAACAGAATCTCTCTACTGGACACATCTGTTGGGCTCTGAGGTTGACAGCCAACAGGAGGATTTCACTAAAGATCAGCGTTTATCATTGACACTGTTCTGTTTGCAGCCTCATGCCAAGATGATGTTGGAGTTTTATGCTGCCTTGGAATGGTTTGCTGGAACCTCCTCAGTTTCATTGTATTCATCTGGTGTGGTCCAGAGTTTACATGTTCCAGATATAAATAGCTCCTACGAAGCTTTAAGAAGCCACAGAAAGCTTCTTTTCAGTTCCCATCCTTCTGGTGAGAGCTGTTTACAGTTTCTGATGACTGAGACTTTTCTGTTGAAAACTCCAGTGTGAGTGTTTAAAGGCCAAAAACCAAAAGTCAAACATGACCCGTCCTGAGGTTTAACCACCAAGCTCTTCTCTCTGATCCTACAACACCAACTTGCCTCTTGTAGATGATAATATATGCAACTGTAAGTGACTGTTACTGATCCTCTCTGTGTGTATAATGCCTGTGTATGCCAGTACTGGTTGGTGCTTAACCTTTTTATGCTTCATTAAACGTGGACTGTAACATCAGCGTTTCATTGTTCTGTGTTCATCTCTTTCTTCTGACCTCAAATCCTGAATCTCAACAGCGTGGAGCAGCGAGGGCTTTGTCCCAGTTGGCATCAGTAATAACCTGCCTCCCTGCTGCTCAGCCCCATCACAAGAGGTGTCTGTGTGTCAAGCTGCTCCACACACACCCGAGTGTTTTTCTCACAGCGCTCTGTCAGTGAAGTCTAACCTCACTGTGCAGGACATATCCACACCGACAGTGTGACGTCTGTCTGTGATCCAGCATAGCCCCCTGTTGACGAGGCACAGAGAAGGGAAATGGTCCAAAGAAAATAAAAGTTCTAGCAGCAGTAAAGAACAGTGTATTTCATCTTCAACAGTTTTTATGAGCTGTGGTCCAGACACGTCACTGGGTGCGTCCCAGTTCCCTTAACGGATTGCTCCTCGACCACCACTTGACCTTGTTCTAGGCCAACATCTGTGGAGACACGCGGTCTCACAGTTTACAATGTCTCATAATCTGTGATATTTCATTCCATTTTGTCGCAGATGGACCCATTGTTGTCCAAATGTGTAGTTGCGTTTCACTGCATTTTATTGCTTCCCAGTGTGTCTCATTTGGACTCGTTACCTCTTCTGCCTTCTTGTTGAATGGTGTTTCGTCTCATCCTGTCTTGATAAATCACACTGTCTTGTGTCTCACTTCAGCCCTCCTGTCTCTGTCCCACATTGTTTTCAGGGAGACGACAGTGTGTTGTAATTATTACAACCACAAATCATCCTGTTGCTGTTCAGTCGGTTCAGAGAGAGTTCAGCTCATCTGTGGTGACTTGATGGTTTTTAAGTGAAAAGTGAAGAATCTGCCGCTCTGATGCGAGTCGTCTGATCTGAGACGTCCTCATTTGTGCAACCCTCTGAGGTAAACCAGCTAGCTCATCCCTCGCCATCTGCACAGCCAGGACTGCCTCCTCACATTTTGATTTCTTTTAGATCTAGTTTCACAGAGATTATGAGAGTAAAGAAACTGGGTATATATGTGTAAATCATGCAGGTATGCACAGTATGTGTACTACAGTACAGTAGTACACATATATACAGTACCACTACTGGTCTGCAGAACATTTAATAGGATGCTACAAAGAGAATTGGCTTGGTGTGCCTCCCCTGTCCATCTCTGCACTCAGCGTGTTTGCCTTCAGGTTATTTCTGTGCATGTTTATAATGAATATAAAGTGGGTGACCTGACACCAAGGTGATCTATGTTTCGCCTGCAGGGAGCTGCTGGCTGTGTGTGTTGGCCGCCCCTCCTGGGATGCATTTCCATTGCAGCTGACGCACATAGAGGACAGCTCAGCTCAGCTGTGTCCACGTTACCACCGTGCTTAATCTGGTAAATGAACTGCCACTGACTCTGTCCTTACTGCAGTTCACTCCAGGCTCATCCAGCAAAGCTCTGCAACACACCAGTAAGACCTGCTGCTGCACTGACCTGTAGCTCAATGTGCACTGACAAAATAAAGCAGCATTCTGGGATCAGTGTCTTTACACACACACAGATACAGACTTGTTGTTCCTAATAAACTGGACACTGAGTGTATATGACGCAAGCTGCTGTGGAGCTAAACAGGTATGTGCGAGCAGCTAATATAAAGATGCATGTGGTCAGAAAAATCACAGACTGGTCCTTTAATGCTGCAATGGAGGATGGGTGTAGCTTTGACGTTAAGCTGTTGCTTTATTTCTACATTCATTGTGTTCAGGTACCGTGTGTGTATGTGTTTCAGAGGTGTGTATGGCACTGTCTTCTCAGTCCACTTATGTGTGGACTGTTGGCTCTTCCTGTGCAGAGCTATCATCCTCTTTGTTTGTAAAAACATGTTAATCACTTCAGATTTGTCATATTCATGTTGTTCATGATCATTGTTCTGGGTGAAATCAAGTATTCATATGTTTCTGCTGAGATTAGAAGAAGAAAAGACACACCCTGTTTTCCTGAGGAGCCCGACTGGAGCAGATGATTTTTCCTTTTCCAGTTTTTCCATCTGAGCTGCAGTTTGGCTGCGAGAGGACGACAGACTGACTCTGCAAGGACACACACACTGAAACACACACTCTGGCTCAGAGCCAGTAGGGGAATAAATCTCTGCAGAGTTACTCACAGGAAATGCTGAAATCCTTGAGCGTGGCCTTTAACACACACACACACACACACACACACACCTATTGATCCCTGAGCCGCAGCCATGTGCTCGACTCCGGCATCACCTTCACATACTGACGAGCCCTGCAGCTGTGTTTGTGAACCCCAGACTAAGACCTGCTTTATCCTGACTGTAACACTGACTCCACCGTCAGCCAAACCCAGTAGAACCATCAGACTCTATTGATCCCAGTAGGAAATCCACCAGCTACCCAGCAGGATGGAAAGTACTTCCCAGTATAAGTATATAAGGTAGTTACCATCAGCTCCACCTTTACCAGCTGCAGCATTAAAGTGATGGACACAGTAATTAGTCACTATGATCCAGTATCAGAGACGTTACTGGGACACGGGCCGTTCTGCAGGACGAGTACTGGTACTGCTGGTATATGCTAATACCTTTGTACTTTTCAAATCAAATCAAATTTATTGTTATAGCACTTTAAAAACAACATCCAGTTGCCCAAAGTACTTTACACAGAATAAAATCACGATAACTAAAATAAAATAGATTCAGTGCAAAATTAAAACAATAACTCAGTCACACAGATGACACACATTCAAAAACAGTACCTTGAATTCTTACGCACTGCTCCAAACGAGATGGGAGGATTCCATGATCCACGGTATCGAAGGCAGCAGTGAGATCTAAAAGCACCAATAAAACCGAATCCCCAGCGTCCCTAGCCAACAGGATGTCATTACTGATTTTTAATAATGCAGACTCAGCACTATGTTTTGATTTAAAACCAGAGTGAAATTGCTCCTCAATGCCATTGTCTGTCAAAAAAGACTGGACTGGTATGGAGTTGGATGAAAACAATCTTCTCCAGAACTTTAGACATAAAAGACACTGGTCTAAAATTAAAGAACACTAAAGGGTCAAGATTTGGCTTTTTGACAAGAGGCTGGACAATTGTTTTTTAAAAGCATCTGGAACTGAGCCTGTCCTTCAACATAAATTAATTAGAGCCATAAAGCTAGGCCCAACAGAGTCAAAAACATCCTTAAACAATCCAAAGAACAGTGAGATGCTTTCCTGTGGTGAACCAGTTCAGATAGCACAGGTAAGGATACAGGTTCAAACTGATCAGAGACAGCAGAATGGAATATCAGCAGGGGCAGGATTAGTAGAACAGGAGGACTGCCTAATGCTAGTCTGGTATGGAGTTGGATGAAAACAATCTTCTCCAGAACTTTAGACATAAAAGACACTGGTCTAAAATTAAAGAACACTAAAGGGTCAAGATTTGGCTTTTTGACAAGAGGCTGGACAATTGTTTTTTAAAAGCATCTGGAACTGAGCCTGTCCTTCAACATAAATTAATTAGAGCCATAAAGCTAGGCCCAACAGAGTCAAAAACATCCTTAAACAATCCAAAGAACAGTGAGATGCTTTCCTGTGGTGAACCAGTTCAGATAGCACAGGTAAGGATACAGGTTCAAACTGATCAGAGACAGCAGAATGGAATATCAGCAGGGGCAGGATTAGTAGAACAGGAGGACTGCCTAATGCTAGTGATTTTATCAGTAAAATATTGAAGAAAACCCTCACATACTGCTACTGATGCCCCGGGATGAGAAGCAAGGTTACACGGGTTGATAACAGAATTAATTGTACTGAACAAGACCTGAGGTTTATGACAATTACTGATGACCATGTTGGAAAGTGTTAAGGTGATTTTCAAGAACTTTCATGACAAAAGGTAGCTCGATTTGGCAGATTTTACAGTCTTCTGAGGGTCAGAGAGACAATACCAGAAATGGTGGAGAGACACATGAAGTTTATCCTTCTTCCATTTCCGCTCAGCTTGCCCACATCTTTGTCTAAGTGCTCGAGTAGAGTCGTTTAGCCAGGGCACTGCTTGCATCTTGGCTGGTCTGTGTCAAGGGCAGCAGAATCCAATATATCCTGGCAAGTGGTAGTTAGGGTTTAAGAATTCCTCAGGATTCATAAAGGAGGAGACATCATTCATCAAATACAGACCAGAGTTTTAAAAATGAATAGAAAACTCTCCTGCTGTAGAAGAAGTGACAGTACGTCTAAAAGCAGCAGTAATAAAAGGTTTGTCTACCAGTGACAGAGCAGCAAAATTGAATAAAACAGGCAAGTGATCCGAAAACTGAGTCACAAATTTTAGTAATGGAAACAGGCTGCTCATATATGTAGGGCCATGCACCGACTGAGTGAGGTTAAAAGAGTCCATAATATTTAAAAGGTCTTTGGCCAATAGGTCCTCAGGACAGCAGATGTGGATGTTAAAATCACCAAGTATCGAAAGTTTATCAAACTTTGGCAGGATAAAACCCAAGAAGTCAGAAAACCCCTGAATACTTTTACTGACGTAACATGTTGAATGCAGGACTGTGGTATTTTTACGTTTTCTGAAGTAAAAGATCTGAGTAGTACTTCCATATTTTTGAGTTTTCTGTCAGTGAAGTGTGTGTGTGTGTATGTTGATGTCTGCATACAAACCACATTTTTAATAGCAAAGCTGAAGTAAAGCAGGTTCCTGTTAAACTTGTGTCCATATTCACTAACATTTCTCTTATATCTAAAGCCGTATTTGAACCAGGTCTTCTTACAGAGCCCCAGTGAAACCAGAACCTCCAGAAAAACACTGAAAATCCCACAGGTCCTACACTGAGCCAAGACCCGAGCGGCTCTCAGCGCTCCGTCATGTCAGTACTTGTTAAAACAATATTCCAATGTTGATGTTTTCTTATTCCTCTGTTTCTATCAGTTTCTAATGAACACCATATCCCATCAGCCCACAGACCATCACAGCTCCACAGAGAGGTGAGTCCATGCTAATGTAACATCAAATAGTTTGACTGGACTCCAGTTTTTCTTTCCTTTGGTTCCACGGATCTCCACCTCCTCAACTCAGGGATGTGAGACTCTGCATGAGAAGGTTTTGTTCAGGATCCTGCATCAAGCTTTTAGCCTGTGACTGACTCCTGATGTTCAGCCTGGCACTGCTGGATTTAGACACAAAGCAGTGTGGATGCTGTCGGCAGCAGTGGGTCGACTCGCTGCAGGCAGGAGGAGAAAATAACCAGCTGAGCAGCAGCAGGACATCCACGCTATATTCAGGAAATCAGTCCAAGAATCAGAGAGAGAGTCTTCAGCCTCTGCTGGTCTGAACACAGGTCATCTTTTACCAGCAGGATTTAAAGAAGATGACGACAGCAGGTGGTGTCTGGAGGGGTTCTCTGTCAGCAAGGAGGAGGAAGCTGAGATTTCCTGTGGCAGCTGCAGCATCCTGGCAAAGGTTGAGACACACGGACAGCAGCTCTACAACCTGTGTCCATCATCTCACACCTTTCTGATGTGAGATGATGGACACAGTTTTATATGCTCACTTCAACTCCAGCCAGGTCTATTTCCATAGCTTCTTCTTTCATGGTTTTATTTCTTCCTCTGCCTCGAGTGTGGAAAACCAAGCCACAGTGCATCTGAAGGACTTTTACCCCAGGGAAGGTTCCTGGGGTAGCCCTACCCCTGACCCTCACTTGGATCCCTAACCCTCCGTGACACCTAAAGAAACATGGCTGTCGGTCTGAAACAGGAAACAAACAGTGGTCTTACAGGGTTTGTCCAGCCCTGATCCCAGAGCCGAGAGTGTGAACTGAACCAGGAACAGTTTAACTGTTGTTAACCAGATATTCTGGTTTTTTGCTGAAACGTTCTGTATCAGAATATTTGCAACCTGTAAAAGACGTTCACAGGGTTTTCATCATTAATCCACTTTGAATTCTGTTTCCACAGGGTTTTCATCATTAATCCACTTTGAATTCTGTTTCCCATAAAACATATCTGTTGTTGCACTATAAATGTCATTTCTCGGAGGCCAGGTCAAAATATCACGTGATTACTCCTGATCATACCCGGGGTGGGGCTGGGATTGTGGGGGAGCCACAGTTTACCCACCCAGCAAGATGTTGCTGGTTTTCTTCTCCTCCAATATTTCCCTGAAGGAGAAAAGGCTCAGATCTACAGAAGCTGATCTGTCATCAGCAGAGAAAGTCTCTGCGTTGGTGTCTCGGAGACGAATGGCTGCAGGTTTCTGTCGCAGACTTCTGGCTGAAGAGGGCACGCTCGCCCACGCTGCCGCCTACGTGATGCTCAGAAGCTGTGAAACAAACGCACACAGTCATCTCTGTTGTGTGTGTTCTTCACCATGTACCCACTGAGGCAGCATCAGTTAGATGCTATTTCAGGCCTTGTCGTTTTTTGTTTTTTTTTTCAAAATTCACGCTTTATTCACATGAATAAATGAAAAGTCATTTATCAAAATTAACAATAACACACAAACCTCAACATGTGGAAACTGTCACACTTCAGGCGATTTCAGATGAGCAACTCTTTCTTTAATGCATGTGATTCCACCGCTTCAGCAGTTTAAATGTTAATTCCTCCTGGCTGCAGAGGTCTCTTACCAGGAGCCCCCACCACCACGGGTGGAGACACCACGCTGAGGTAGAACTCTGTTGCCACGTGGGGCTGCCCACCTGCTGCCACTCTGCAGTCTGATTGGCTCTTTGCTGAGAACTGACAAACGTATCATGGTCAGGAATGAACTGTGATGCTGGTGTAAATGATTTTATTTCAAACCTAAATAAATGTGGTCAGCAGGGGCCCAGCAGCAGACCGTGGTCCTGGGGCTGTTATCAGGTCCAGGTAAACCAAATGATGCTGGTGGGACTGAAACCCTGAGGTTGTTGTTGTTTACAGTTTGTTTCTGACTGCAGCTGTTTCTACACTCACTTTGACTCAGAAGCAGAGAAGAAGAAATATGAACCCCAGAAGAGTTGGCATGAATCACACACACCTCCCCCTCCACCCAGCTGCAGGCTGCTCCATCTGACTAAACAAACAAACCTCCTCTTCTCTTCCAACATGGCCGCCAGGTAAGGCATCTCTCGCTCTCACACACACACACACTTTTCTATCTTTGTGAGGACCCTTTTTGACATAATGTATCTCCTTACCACAACCTGAATCCTAAAACCAGGTCTGAACCCCCAAACAGCCCCTAGAAGGGCTGAGGACCGGACAACATGTCCTCACAGCCATACAAAGATGTGCACTCGCACACTGAGTCAGTTTCCTCCTCTGTCTCTATGACGACAGTAGAAATGTTTGTGTTTCAGTGAAATCTGACTGAGTGTCTGGGAATCCGTTGCAGTTAGACTTTAGGAGTGAGCTCATTCTCCTGATGACAAAAGTTATTATCACCTAAATCTATATTATACACATAGCAGGCAGACAGTGTTTTTATCCATGTCTGGGAATCAGGTTCCACAGCAGCACAGTAAAAACCAGCTTGTTCACTGTGAAGCACATAAACAACGTCACTGGACTGAGAAGTTGGCACCAAAGTTCCGCACACTTCACCTAATGAAATGTCAGGGACCAGTACGGCAGCCAGGGTCCTCACGAGTGAACACGTGCGAGGCTGCAGCAGTCGGCTGAGCGTCCTCTGCAGGAGGTAAAGGACAAACACTGGAATGTGTGACGCATCCTGACGGAGATAAATGAGCAGTCAGCTCAGCTGCTTGTTTGCTGCTGCAGACTGGTCTCCAGTCTCGCTGTGGATCTGAAGGCGCCCCTCTGGACCAGGGGCCGTCCCACACAGCCCCTGGGACAGGACATTAACCCCTTCTCACACCTATAGAGATGAATCCAAGTTCCCCACAACCCCCTCTGTGACCTCCAACCTCGGCAGGCTTGTTGAGTGTTTGTTTCACTTCATCATATTTTGTTTGGGGCAGTAAATAAAACAGACTCGAGCAGAACTGTGCACAGACTCTGTGCATCCAAAACTGTAGCTGAAACAAACCGGCTGAAGTTGACGTCCAGCTTCATACACATCCAATGACGTCCAGGAGAAAAGGAAACAAACCACAAACGGCTCCATGGCTAAAGGATATGAGGACATTGGCATGAGACTGTATCTCAGTAGGCTGAAGGTGGTGAACTGTCCCTTTAACCTGTGGTCGCTGACTCTGCCTGGTGACGTCACTGCTCATTCTGCAGTCAGTCGATACGTTCAGTCGTGTGCTGCTTCACTGTGTGACCTGCAGGATCAAAGGTCACCGAGGGGTTAACATCATCATTGCAGCGTCCTCTTCAGCAGACTCAGGGTTAATGATTAACTAATGAGCTCTTTTCAACAGCGTAATGAGCCAAAGATTCAGGCGCCGTTCACCACTGTGCATCATCAATAATACAGACAAAATGTTGTTTTACGATGTGTCCGGAAAACGCCTTCGAAAGTAGGAATATTTCTAAAATAAATTTGGAAGCTTTAAAAATGAAAGTTGGAAACGAAGTCTTAACATTTGCAGAACAAAGGACCAGTATGTTTAAAACAAGAGCAGCTCCTCCAGGATTCACAAAGGATGAAGTGAAGCAGAGCCTCCTGGCTCCAGCCCGAGGGGCAGAGATTCACATCCTACAGGAGCAGATGAAATCAGGAGGAGGTGAATCTCTGCAGGCTCTGGGACACATCAGCACAGGTATTAACCATGGTCCTGGTTAAAGCATCGTGGACTGGAGTTGCTTATCAGAGACCGAGGAGTGAATAGTTTATAGTCTGTGGAACCGAGTGAGAGTCTGTACTGCTGGAGAATCTGAGCTGTAACCTGGTCCTGATCCTGTGATGACAGTTTGTATTGTGTTTTCATCATCTAGACAGAACAGAACAGTGTAGGCCTGCACCAACGTGCACTGCGCACGACAGGGCTGAAACGTTCCTTAAATGGGTTAAAATCATTCATAACTAATACGACAACGGTTCAGATGGGCTGATTACAAATTGAAATAAATGAAGCTACAGTAAGAAAGAGGCAGAACCAGCCCAGTCTCTGAATGTTTGTCTGTCTGTATATTATGTGAGGCACTTTGAATTGCCTCTAACTGTGCTTTATTAATAAACTTACCTTGTTGCCAGTAAAACACAAGAGTTGGGGTCCGTTCTCTTTACACAACTGCACATTAACATGTGGCATCTTTCAGCTTCTGGTCTGATTTAAATCAAAAGTGGTCGTATTCTAGAGTTTACTTTCCCATCCTCTTAATGACACAGGTTTTATTTTAATCCAGGATTTGAGACATTGACACCAACACAGATGTCTGAATGAGCCATCAGCTTCCAGTACATCTGCTTTAGTCTCATGAAACACAGCAGCTCAGCTATGCTCGGTCTTTGTGAGGCTGATGTTTGAGTTTCTGTTCACCTCGCCTTTGTTTTCTCAACCAGCTGCAGTGAAGCTTTAAATATCCTCTCATTCTCCATCACACAGAAACAGACCTGTATCGCTGCTTCCTCCCATTTCCATGGCAACCAGCTGCACAGCGGGAATGGCTGACAGTCCAGCCTGGAGGTGAGAGGGAGACATAGCCGGATGGAGGAAATGAAAAGGAGAGAAGCCAAAGTCGAGAGAGAAGGAAAAAGAGAGGGGTTAATTATCTGACTGGTTGAGAGACGTGATGGTCTAAGGAGAGAGAGTAACAAGTAAACATAAGTTAATAACAAACGGCTTATTATTATATAAGAAACTATTCATTCAGAGGAGGAACCACAAGTCCAGCTGTGTCCACACCTTGAACTGCAACGCTCGGGTAACAACCGCCCTCTGTGACAACCCACAGCCCAGGGCCCCTGCAAACTACAGCCAGAGTACAGTTTACTCAAAGGCCGTGCACTGTGTCCTGGACCCCACACATCAGTCTGTCCCTTCAGCTCAACATCCTGAACTAAATGGAATGCGACGCTGTTTCCACGTGCCTTTGTTTCCATGCTGTACTTCCTGCTTTGTACCTGCCAGATAATTGTGTTTCAGACCTTTCACTTTGTTTTTATCTTCATTTTATGCATTTTGTCTCATTTTAACTGTTTAATTTTCATTTTGCCTTCACCGATTTTAATGCTGTTACCGTTTGGTGTTGCCTCTGTGTATGAAATGTGCTATATACTGTAAATAAAGCTCCCTTGTTTAGCTGGATACTATTTCAGTGTCTCACTGGGACATGGACCGCCACGCCCACCAGCACAGCCCCCACAGGGGTTTTAACAGGGGCCAGTGTCTGTAGCTCAGACAGACTCCAGATCCTGGACTGAACATCCAGGTCCTCTGACCTGCAGGAGAGTCTCTCCTCACACAGAACCACGGACCTCGTTTCAGAAACCAGGGTGATCTGTTCTGGATGGAGAGTGAACTGGGAATGGTTTAAGGAGGACAGAAGAAAAAAGGTGCTTACTTTCTGGGACTATAATGACCTGCAGGAGGAGGTCAGAGGTTACAAATAAGAGGCCATCCCCTGACCTCTGACCCCTAGGAGCAGACCTGATGGGTTACACCAGAAACCTGGACCCACTGCAGATAAACAGCTTCCAACATGTTAAAGAGGAAGTAGGACAGTAAGTGTCCTCACAGGACTCACCTGACTGGGACCAGCTCAAAGCACAGAAGGCCATTGGATGAAACCTGAATTTAGACTTGCTATTCTCTGTTTGTTTTGTTTGTTTATTATTTACACAGAATGAAAGATGCATTTGTTTACAGAAGTGAATGATAAATAACTACATCTCACAGCAGTTGTGGACTGACACATCATCCCAGTCCCCAAGAAAACCTCCAACAGTGGACTGAACGACTACAGACCTGTCGCCCTGACGTCTGTAGTCATGAAGTCCTCTGAGAGACTGGTGTTGGCCCACCTGAAGGACATCGTAGACCCCCTGCAGTGGACGATGCAGTCAACATGGCACTGCATTACATCCTACAACACCTCGATTCCCCAGAGACATATGCACTTTGTGGACTTCAGCTCGGTGTTCAACACCATCAACAGTGGAGATGACAGTGGACTTCAGGAAGAGCCCCCCCACCTTACCCCCCCTCACCATACTTGGCAGCACTGTATCAGCAGTAAAGTCCTTCAAGTTCCTGGGCTCCACTATCTCCCAGGACCTGAAGTGGACGTCCAACATCAGGACCATCA
>NW_018128283.1:480010-487628 GCF_001952655.1 Monopterus albus
GCAGAAAAGGTCATTGGTGTGAGCCTGCCCTCCATGGAGGACCTGTACACCTCACAGGTCAAAAGGAGGGCGGGGGGATCACTGCTGACCCCTCACACCCTGGACACAATCTGTTTGAACTCCTCCCCTCTGGACGGTGTTACAGGTCACTGTGCACTAAGACAACCAGGCACAGGGACAATTTGCTGCCCGGTTTTTAAAAAGACAGAGGCCATGGATGGGACATAGACAAGGCTGCAGTCAGAGTTCTGTCACGAGCACATGGGGGCCATAAGTTGGCCTCAGATGTGCAGAGAGAACAGCCATGGATGTCCTCTCAGTTACCAGTGGTGGGTTTTCTTGTGCCCTCTCTTCAACCTCTGTCTGATTAATGACATAGTTAACCCAGTGACAAGCGGGTGTGTTCATTAGCATGACAGAGGTGTGTTCATTAGCTGAGGTCACTCCAAGCTGGAGGGCAGGTCGCTCTGCTGCGTCATGGAGTCACAACGCAGAGACCAGGGCTGAGCTACAGGAACCATCAGCTGCCAGCAGCACAAACACATCATCATCACAAACACTAAGAGCCATCTGTCAGAGGTCCAGCTGCACTGTGGGTAATGTAGGAACCAAGCTTTGACCAGGAAGAGTGGAGGCGATCTGTCACCGTGTTACAGGAGAGTGACGGTGCAGAGCGTCTCGCTGTCCTGCTGCTCAATCGGTCTGGATTCATCCTGTTTGACTGTTTCCATCTATTAATGTGCTTTGTCTCCCCAGACACCCACAGTCTGTGCAAGTGGGGACTTAGTGTCAAACTTCGAATTGTTCATCTGATTCAGAGTGAGTGTGTATCCTACAGTTTTTTAGACAGCTGCATGGTGGAATTATAGCAAGTGTAAAGTCTCCAGACTACAAACTGACCCACAGCTGCAGTGGACACGTGAGTCTGGTCTTCTTCTACTCTCATCAAGCCTGCGCTGCAGTGAGTGATTAAAGGGTTAACCCCAGAATAATTCTCTAATTAAGCCGTTAGTTCAGTCATAGTGAACACAGGCTCAAAGCAAAGCATGCTGGGAGGAAACTTTGTGCCAGGGGCCTGCTGCTCCTGCTCAGCGAAGCCATGGACAGATGCACAGTTAAACCTTAGCACAACAGCTGCAGCAGCTAAGCCTGTGTCCACTTCTCGCATCAGGACCGAGCTCGAAGCCCGCGTTTCACAAGAAGTTACGGGACAAGTTTCCATGAGCTGACCTGGACACACAGGATGAGTGTGTGTGTCACTGACAGTCACCATCTGTTTGGTGCTCTCTGTTCATTTATTCTCACAGACACAGGTGTTAAATGAGGACCGGCCTCATGAATATTAATGAGCTGCAGGTTTGGTGCTGGACCTGGTCTCAGGAGGTTTCACTCCAGATCGGGATCCTCTGAAGTCTGAACAAAGCACAGCATAGGCACAGACAAGCTGGCCCAAACAGTATCCCACAATCCTCTCTGCGCCCTTAGAGATCTCATTAAACGGTCAGTTTATTAGGAACCCATCTCAAACTGAGTCAGTCTGATCCAACAGTCCTACAGTAATCCCTCCTTCATGAAGGTGATGATGTTCACCTGAGTTCAGACTGTTTCACTGAGCTGTTGGTTCACCCGCTGCTCCCTGTGGAGGCTGCAGGTTGTGCTGCTGTCCAGCTGGCCTGTGTTTACTGAGAGCTGGTTCTGGTGTTGTATTCACCTCATTTATCTCAGGCTGAAGACTTGGAAGATTTCACCTGCAGATTTTAAATAAGGAAACCTTGTAAATTCCACGGCAGCTTTGTCAGGTGGATTAGATAGCGGTGTTTGTCCGAGCGATGACAGGACCTTACAAACGTTCCCAGTGAGGTTCAGTCGGCACGACAGTGAGACTGAAGGACTTGATTTTTAGTTTAGTTTGGTTGTTCTCGTTTGTCAGATGAAGGAAATGCAGACACGCAGTCATGTTCCTTTTCTGGTGCCTACAGAACATGACACAACTAAAGTCAGATCAGTTCATTTTTGTTTTCCAGACTGAATGAGGGCAATACACAGACATACGGCCCAGTGTTGGAGCCATTTGTCAGCTTTTAAGAGCACAGCATGGACTCGGGACAAATGCTGCTGGTATAACAATGTTCTGAGCGACCTGTGTCATTTGTGTGTCTGCTGAACACACCTGGGGCGTTTATTGTCACTGCAGCTGATCCCGTTTCCAAACAGCAGAGACACATTAACCTTTCTCAGATATTCACCAGTGGAACTTTACACTATGACAGTAACGCAACATCTAATCAGCTGTGTTAATGAATCTCTCGTTAGCGCACAGACCCTGAGAACTAACACCATGAAGAAGGGAAACAACAAACGGCGATCCTCAGCCTGTGGACAAAGATAAAGTTGATGAGCATGGTTCAGCTTCAAGGTGTAATAATTAAGCTTATTTCAACATGGAGTCAAAGTCTCATTAAAACGTTTTCTTCTTCTCCTCCCACAGGTCGACAGTAATTACACATGCTGCTGTGATGATGAAATAGTCAGAGTATGAACATTTGTTCTGCAGCCTCAGCTGAACGAGCAACTGGAGAAAAGACTTTCTGTAGGAGCCATTTATCTTCAGGTGGATGCACTGGGAGGTGTGAAGTGGAGGTGCTGCACAGAGGTCTCTGTCAGACCTGGGTTCAGGTTTACATTTACTGATATTTTGTAGCTCACAGTATTTTTGTTAACGTCACTTTGCAGCTGAGTAATTAATCCGTTTTCCATCGTTTGTGCTTCAGGGAGCGTTTCGATTTGGTGGTCCTGCAGGATGGAGGGAGGCTGTAGGTTTCATTCAGCCTGGTGTTTTTACAGCTCTGATGGGACAGCAGTGGATGGAGACAAACAAGTTGCTGAGGCTGAGGAGGTTTGGCATGTCGCCTAGGATCCTCAGCAACTTCTACAGCTGCATCATTGAGAGCATCTTGACCAGCTGCATCACTGTCTGGTATGGCAGCACTACTGCTATGGACCACAAGCGCCTGCAGAGAGTGGTAAAGACTGTGGAGAAGATCACCAGGACTCCACTGCCCTCTCTGCAGAGCATTTACCACCGCAGGGTGCGTAGGAAGGCTGCCTCCATCCTCAAAGATCCCACCCACCCCCAGCACGGACTGTTCACCTCCCTACCCTCTGGCCGGAGGTTCAGAAGTGTGAAATGTAGGACCACTAGACTGAAAAACTCTTTCTTTCCCTCTGCCATCAGACTCCTAAACAGCTGAGTAGAAGCATAGTGAGAGAGAGGAGAGGGGAGGAGAGCAGGAGGGGAGAAGAGGAGAGGAGAGGAGAGGAGAGGAGAGCAGGAGGGGAGGGGAAAGAAACTCAGAGCATCATGGGGCCCCCAGCAGCCTAGGCCTATAGCAGCATAACTAAGGGAAGGCTCAGGGTCACCTGATCCAGCCCTAACTATAAGCTTTATCAAAAAGGAACGTCTTAAGTCTAATCTTAAAGGTAGAGAGGGTGTTCGACTCCCGAACTGAGACTGGGAGTTGGTTGTATAGGAGAGGAGCTTGAGCTTATACATTATTATATTGCTGTATTTGCTGCTTAAAGTGCCTTAGATTTTGTGTTACTTATTTATCTACTTTATATTTCATTTGTATTTTGTGGCATTCATGTGGACAGCAAAGTAAGAATTTCATTGTACAGGGAAACACGTTTCCTAACTGTGCATATGATGAATAAACACTTTGAACCTTTGAACTTTGAACTTTGAGAGGATGAAGAAGCTGCAGCTCCTCCACCTTGGTCCCCCTCGCCATCACTGACTGTGTTTACATCCGTCTCACCCTCACAACAATTCTTCTTTCTGAAAGCTGGACTGATGATCTACATCACTTTCTGTTGAGCTAGCAACATCACTCACTACCAAGCTAGCTGCATCACTAGCTATCGTGCTACTAGCTAGCTACATTACCAGCTATCAAGCTAAATGTCATTTTAAAGTCTGATGTGAAGTTTTAAGGTTCTTTATGTAAACCTTTGTCTCATCCCTGGCTTATTTTTGTGTTTCCACGCCAGCGACAGCCGCAGGCAGAGGCGAGACATTTTCAGGTTGTCTGTCCATTCTTGTGAACATGATATCTCAGGAGCACCTTGAGGGAATTTCTTCAAATTTGGCACAAGTGTCCACTTGGACTCGAGGATGAACAGATTTGATTTTGCTGGTCAAAGGTCAAGGGTCACAATGACCTCACATCTGTCTCATTCCTGTGAATTTGACGGGCTGACGGAGACATACAATCAGAAAGTGGTAATTGTAGTTATTAATTTAATCTTATGTAACCAGGGAACAGTCCCATACCCGCATCTTCGCCGAGGATCCCTGGAAATGTGGCCGCATCACAAATTCAGGATAACACAAGTTAAACCAAACATCCAGTACAAAAACCAAACAATACTGTATGAAATCTACAATAGGCTAAAAACACGTATTTTCAGGAAGTTGATTCTCTGCTGCAGCTCACATGTTTTCTCCTTCACAGTCTGAGACTGGCAGCTCTGTGTTTGCGGCATATGGCTTGAACACACACTGAGCTGTAAACCGTCTGCAGGTCCATGTTTTATTGGCAGCAGAGAGCAGCTGTAAAGCCAGATCTTTATGTTTCTGGATTTACTGTCTGTGTGTGCTGGTTTGACAGAGGAGACACAAAGTCTGTGTTTGTGTATTTGTGCCTCTGTCTTTTCTACTAGAGAGCAATGTTGCTTCAGACAGTTCAGTATCTCTCTCGCTCTCTCTCTTCCATTGCCTCTCAGGGTCTCTCGTCCCTTCAGTGTGGTCACAGTATTGAATGATCCTTATAGTTTAGTGACTCTGTGTCTCTGCAGCACCTCCATTACTATATTAACTCAGTGTGATTTGCGTCTTCAGGAAATGAAGTAAAGCGCTGCCGCCAGAGGCAAATTAAAAAGCCTGAATATTTGTAAAGACTCTTAGGTTGCCAGCAGTGACTCCTACGTCTTAATGATCACCAGAACTTTGATTACTGTATTGGCAGTTCAGTGTGATTTACACACACACACACAAACAGTGGACAGAGCGCTACCTGATGCTGTGGCCCTGCCTTTACCACTGGCCCTACTGTAAACCCTGCATCATTTCAGCTGAAACTGTGCTTACAAGGTGCATATTCCTGGGATGGTGAACACAAACATGGATGTGAAGCATCAACATGAAAATATCAGCTCTGACTAAAACATCACAGCTGAGCATTACTGTGAACACAGCCTTGTAGCCACCAACGCTGCAGCTACAGAGGCTTCACGTGCACACTGGGAAGAACAGCAACCCCACATGTAGAAGTATGAATTTCCTTTCTATGCATATGGGGACAGTAATCTCAAAAGTCACCGAGGTGTCTTCACTAACATCCAGGATCACTCACATGGGTACCGATGCACAGAGGCTGTTTGCTGCTGCAGGCTACAGATACAATCTATACATGGCCCTGCGTGTGTGCGTGTGTGTGTGTGTGTGTCCTCAGGCTGTTTCAGTGTTTGGACATATGAATCACATATGGCGCCCTGTGTCATGTCAGACATTAATGTAACCACAACATGTTGCTGAACTGTTTATTTATCTGGTTTCCCAACTAACAAATGAGCTTCAAGTGCATGAAGCAAAAAGAAGAACATCACCTTTACAGGTGTATATGTAATTAGTATGCCTGGCCAGTGTGCCGGATGCCCCACGTCCTCTTAAAACTGGCAGATGATTCCTCACAGTTCACCTAATGTCTTCCATCTTAACACAATGTCCAGGAGTGATGTGTGGGTGGGCCTGAATGTGGAAACATGGTTCCCTGATCACACTGAGAAGCCCCCCAGGTGGAGACAAGGTTAATTAAATGGTTTGTGTGTTAATCCGTATTAAACACTTCAGTCTCTCACATTTAATTGTCACCGCAGGCACAGATGCTTCATTGTTACCCTGCACACGCACACTTCCTTGTTTTTGTCACTTACTGGGCCCCTGCATAGACGATTAGGAGGCTTACCCTAACCTTAACCCTTACACACAGGGGCTTCATCTTTTAAAGCTCATGAATACCAATTAGCATGAAATTAGCATGCCAAATGTGATTTGGCCTCCAAACTGTACAAAGCTTCACATCAAAGGTTTAGAAGTTGGATCATGACCAAACAGGAACCACACATATAGAATCCAGAATAGGAGTGAAGCTGTTTCACTACACATCACACCCTGCTAGAGAGGGTGTGATGTCCACAGGAGGAAACAGGTGTGCTGCTCCAGAACAGGTCAGGAGAACAGGCAGCACCCAGACAGCAAAGATGCACTGGTCACTTTATGTTTGCCATTGTGTTGGTTATGTGGCTCTGGCTGGATGTTTGGGTTCGCTGACGCCCCCTGACAACAGTGATGATGGAGAAGGATCTAACCTGTTTGTCTGAGTGACACCTGGGGTAACGTAACATGAGCAGGATTCATGCTGTTAGCCTGTCTCAGTCCTGGTCCCTGCCCTGTGTTTTCCTTGGACTGTGGTTCCCAGTTCAGTGGATTGTACCTCCAGCTCTGCCCTGCACACCCAGCAAACTTCACCTTCATCAGCTTAACTAACCAGCTCTTGATCCTCACTCGACCTGGAAACTGTTATGGTCCACCATCTTTTATGGATGACACGCCCCTTTATCAGAAATCTGTTTGTGATTGGACGCTTCAGATGAAGGACTGGAGGAAATGACGTCTGCTGTCATTAATATCGTGTTTCCTTCGTTCCTCTCTCCTTTTCACGCGGGTGGAACTAAGACAAAAGGAGAAGATGCAAGTGGGAGAGATTATGGTGTTCACAATAGACGTGAGATGTACCCACGGCTGTAACCACACAGGGTTCAAATTCTTATGGAAGATCAGCTCTGTAAATGTTTGATGAAGAAGGAAATGCTTTGTGGAGGTTTTCCTGTGGTTCTGAGTGTCTGCACTGGTTGTGCATCTGTAAACTGAGCTGTGTGAGTTTCAAACCAGAAATACTGACAGGTCCACTCAGTGACCCCTCAGTTACTGTGAAACCTCAATCACATGATGTGACATTTAGAAGCAACAGAGCAGCAGTCATGAGCACAGCAGTGGGACACATGTCACGGCAGATTTCTGTCTCTGTGTCTCCCGAGCTCTTCTCACTGGTCTGCAGCAGCTGAGACAGAAAGAACATGACACGTATGCAGTGTATGATCTGAGTTAACTACATGTGAATCAGACTCTGCTGACGGTGGCTCAGTGATCAAGCCACACCCACACAGTCCTGAAGCAGTTGGGCATGTTTAAATAATGAGCACCAGTCATTGCTTAGTTTGTCATGAACATTTAATGCTATAGACAAAGACTTGATATTCAGCGGCTTTAAAACGTCTGTGTGTACGATCACACGGACGCTGACACACAGTCAGATGTAATCCCAGATTAAACTCTGGCCAAAGTGAACTTGTGTGTGTTTTGTCTTTCAGTGCTGGTAGATTGTGTTCCTCTTTTGGCTGTGAATGCAAAGCAACACTCCATAGGAGGACCCCACACACACACTACAGGGTCACTGTAGTCTTTGTTTTGCTCAGCCTTCCCACTGTCGTCTGTTCG
>NW_018128283.1:487678-496514 GCF_001952655.1 Monopterus albus
CAGTCAGCGAGCTCGCTGTTCCCACATACACACAGAGGTCCGTCTGTCGTTGTGAGGCCCTTCACCTTAACAGAAGTGTGAGGACTGGACAACATGCCCTCACACTTAGAACTAAACTTTGACCTCACAACCAAGGAAAAACATAGAAACATGGTTCACAGTTAAGCTTTAAACACATTTGTACAAACAGGGGAGAAGTTACAAAATTGAAATGGAACAGAAAAAGACTATATACATGTATCATAGGCTCAGTATGATAATTAGATTTCTGACTACAGCTCCAGTCAGCATCCCACTGTCGCCTGTGCAGCTCCAGTCAGCATCCCACTGTCGCCACATGCCTGTTCAACGGGGGTTTGTTGGGCTCTGTAACACTGTGAGGTCTGGACCTTACTGTGTAAAGTGCCTTCAGATGACAGTTGTTGTGAACTGCACAAATAAAAGTGAATGGAACTGAACCATTTTTCAAGCAAAATACCAAAGATTAGCTCTCTTCAGCTCTCAAACGTAACCATTTTCTGTTGTTGCCTGTTTGTTTTCACAGTAAACTGTTTGTCTTTGGGGTGTGCTGCTCAGATAAGACACCTTACAGACTGAATAATGGACTAGCTGAGAGAACAATCAGCTGATTAATAGATAATGAAGATAATCAGTAGTTGCAGCTCTGACTTGAAGCCCATGGAGTCTAGTGATCAACGATCACACTCAGCATCTTTATTCACATACCACACAGAGACGAGCTGATTCACACACGTTCACACACAAGCTGTTTTTCAAAAGTTGCATCTGATATGTTCAGCGACTTACAGCAGTAGCCACAGACGACCAGTGAACACCAGGCATCTGCAGCCTCGAGCTAAATGTGGTCACTAAAGGTGTGAGGCTGCAGCAACACAGTCAGAGCTGACATAAAGGGCACCGTGCCCATGCAGTGATGGCACAGTGAAAGCTGCTGTTAATTTCAGCTGCTTTTATGATGAAAACCAGAACAGGAAGTGAGCAGCTGCACAGTGCCCCCTGTCTGTAAGTGCTCTTCAGGTGCTGCATGATCCTCTGCTGCCTCCTGCTGCTGGTAGAGCAGGTGGAGCACAAGTAGGCAGAAGTGCCACACAAACTAAGTGGACCTTAAAGCCAATACTTTTACTTTTGATACTTCAAGTATATTTTGTTTAGTTGTAACTGGGTAATTTTACACTGTGGTACTTTGCTTCAGTAAACAATCTGAGGAGCTTGATAGCTAAAGGCTCTGCCTCCCATTCTACTTCTGTGGACTCTAGGAACCACAAGTAAACCTGCACTCTGAGAGCGAAGTGCTCTGTTAGGATGATAAGGCTCTACGAGGTCTTTAAGATACGATGGAGCCTTGTCATTAAGGGCTTTGTATGTTAGGAGAAGGATTTTAAATTCTATTCTGAATTTTACAGGGAGCCAGTGGAGAGAAGCTAATATGGGAGAGATATGATCTCTCTTGCTAGTTCCTGTCAGTACTCTGGCTGCAGCACTTTGGATTAACTGGAGGTTTTTTAGGGAATTATTGGGACATCCTGATAGTAAAGAGTTACAGTAGTCCAGCCTGGAAGTAACAAATGCATGGACCAGTTTTTCAGCATCACTTTGAGACAGGATGCTGCTGATTTCTGCAATATTGCGCAGGTGAAAGAAGGCAGATCTAGAGACTTGGTTTATGTGTGATTTAAAGGACATATTCTGGTCAGAAATGACCTCAGGGTTCCTCACAGTAGTACTGGAGGCGAGAGCTACATCATCTATATAGTTAGACAGCAGGTTTCTAAGGTTGTCAGGCCCAAGCACAGTAACTTCAGTTTTGTCAGAGTGTAGAAGTAGGAAGGGTTGGAGCTGAGCACAGTCTGGTGCTGCAGGTGTAGAGATGCTGCTGATGAGCTGATGAGCAGCTGAGGGGTGGTGCAGTCTGTCCAGCAGGAGTCAGGGAAACACTAGCACACACAAAAACTGTAACCACACCCTGCCTGCACACACCTAATTAGTGTGTGTCTTTGTGTATTTGGGAATGTTGCCAGGCAAACTGTATTTTTAAACCAGCTTTTTTTCTTTCCTCTCTCACAGATTCTTGAAATCAAGCTGGATTACTGAAGGATTTATTATTAGTCTGTTGTGATGCGTTGTCATGGGAACTACAGAGTGGACTAGGATCGATTCCTTCTGGTCTAACAGGTCTCTGTTCTACAGCAACACGGATTCCTAGAGGCTCTGTGTTTCTAAGAACAACCCTCTGACCAGATGTTGTCCAAGTGTTTCAGTCTGTGCTATTGCTGATTATGGATTATTGATGATGAACACAGACTGAAGTCAGATTTAACTGCCTGTCTACTGCTGCAGGTACATCATGTTTACTTTGAACAGACAACTGAAACTCTGGTGAGGTGTCGCCTGCTGGATAAGTGGCCCGACAACCAGCTGGTCCTCAAAAACACTTCAGAGTCTTTCCATCCCTGTTTGTTCAGTTGATCACTGGACATTTTGGTTAGTTGTCGTGCTTGCCACATTAAGTTTGCATACCAAAGGAGACACATTGCTGGCAGCTGTGTACTTTGTGTTTTATTGTCATTATCCATTATCTACACCACTTATTCCTGAACAGGGCCGCTGGGGGCTGGAGCCAATCCCAGCTGATACCGAGCAAAAGGCGGGGTCCATCCTGAACAGGTCGCCAGTCTGTCACAGGGCTGACATGTAGACAAACAACCACACACACTCACACTCACTCCTACAGGCGA
Organism: Monopterus albus; assembly: GCF_001952655.1. Taxonomy (NCBI): domain Eukaryota; kingdom Metazoa; phylum Chordata; class Actinopteri; order Synbranchiformes; family Synbranchidae; genus Monopterus; species Monopterus albus. The sequence continues at coordinate 490,435 of NW_018128283.1, forward strand.
TTTAGAGTCACCGGTCAGTCTAAGCTGCATGTCTTTGGACTGTGGGAGGAAGCCGGGGGACCCAGAGAGAACCCACACAAGGAGAACATGCAGACTCCACACAGAAAGGCCCCAAGTTGGGCTGGACTCGAACCTGGAGCCTTCTTGTTTCATGCTTGTTTTATTGTCATAATTATGGAAACTACTGTGGCACATTGAAGTGTAACTGGTTTTTGAGTGTTTTTATCTTTATGAAATGTTTGTTCATGTAGTATTGACACATTCCTATTACTAGAGCTTTACTTTAACTTCTTTGTGCTTTTTATGATTATTTGTTTCTACATTTCTAGTTTTTCTGCTTTTTAATTAATCTTGTTGTATGTGTGTATGTTCACCTTGTTATGTGTGGATGTTAGTTGTGTTGCTGTGGCTGCACACGGTGCAGCTTCTATGAAATGTTGTGGCCAGACTGCCCAAGCAGACCTGCTTCATGAAAGTGTTTTGTGACACACACAAACACCTGCAGTCACACCCTGTGGTGAGTCATGCTCACACAACCCTCATTGTGTGCGTGGGCGTGCACAAGAGTGGGGTGTGGCCCAAGGACTTAAACCACAATCCAGGTTCACAGTGACCCACTGTGTCTGCAGCTCCCAGGTGAACTCAGGTACGTCTTCCACACTTTATACTTTTTTCTGTCACACTTCAGCTCAGTTTGTTTCAGCTGTGTGACAGAAACTTAGCACAGCTTCAGGTTCAGGAGCAGAAACAGGAAGATCATGTGAAAGCTGTTTGTGCTGCTGTGAATTTGGATCATTTAGTGCAGGATGACGAGAAAGTCTGAAGAAGCTGTGAGTTTTTGGGATCAGGAATCTGTTGTGTTGGTTTAGTCTGACTGAATGTGTTCATTCAGGCTGAGGAACTCTCTCCTGGAGAGCAGGAAACTGTGCAGACACTGTGTGTGAGCAGAGACAAACACACTGGCCCTGTGTGTGAGTGCTTGCTGTGAATGTTTGCTCCACCAACAGAGAAACCTTTCCTCAGGTGCTGTTGGAGGTGGAGGCCAACACAGAGCGGTGAATTATGTTGTTTGCTCTGACATAAAGGGCTCTTTCTTATTTTCTTATGGACTGATGATGTAAGTCTGGGCACCGATTGGGGGGTTTAGCCTGGAGACTGACACCAGCTCCTCTCCAGTTTGAGTTGTTTATGGGGGCGGTTGTGGCTCAGGAGGTAGAGTGGGTCATCTCCTGACCGGAGGGTTAGTAGGTCGATTCCCGGCTTATCCAGTCCACGTGTCGAAGTGTCCTTGAGCCAGACACTGACCCCCCAGTTACTCCCAGTGATTTCACCGTTGTGTGAATGTAGAGATGTGAATGGGTGAATGGCCAAATGGTGTGAAAGTGCTTTGAGTGAGCTGCAATGCATAGAAAAGCCTTAAACAAGTATAAGTCTTCACTGAGCTGTGTGACTTTAGGCTATAAATATTAAGTCACTTCATACGAGGGCCCTGGGCACCTTGGGCCCCTGGGCCTGTGCCCTGCAGGCCCGTTTAGTCTGTGCTGACATGACAGAAGTAATACAGCATGTTTCATTTTCCTGTCCAGACATGAAGCCGTGACTGCTGTGTGAAAGCTGAAAGTGAATTTTACAGTAAATTAACAGAGCTACTGGCATGTGTGTTGTACAACAGCAGCAGAACTACTTTGAATGCAGTACTGGTACTTCAATAGAAGACCTGAGTCTGTCTGCTTCACACACAAAGCAAAGCAGAACTTGGTTTGTTGTTGTTTCTAAGCGAAGCTGATAGTTTTTACAAAGTCCATGACAGAAAATGAGATGTGATGCTTTCTGTGCGGGACGACCTGCTGCACAGAACAGTGTGGAAATGTGAGAGAGAAGCACATGAAGACAGGAAGGTTTTATGTTCAGCTCTGTGCCAGTAATGGAGCCTCCCATCAGAGGAAGAACTCAGTGACACATACTGTAGTTCAACATTGACTGTGTAATTCTGTCTTGTCGTGCCAGGACAACCCCCGCCACACCCTCTGGTTTCTTCCTATGCAGTTTTACCTGCTCTCTGTGTTTCAGATCACGGGCTCGCAGGATGGATGTAAGTCAGATTCAACCTTTTCTACACACTGACACATCAGAGTGAGGGTCTGGCTGTTGTTCAGCATTGGGACTGATTCACACTAAGAGATGCCTCTTCATTTATGTGCATGTTTAATGATTTAATGTTCTGTTAGTTCTTCTGTATTAGCTTAGTTCTAATTTAACAAAAAGACACTGGTGTGGGAAATAGAAAATCAGATTTAAATTGTTTGTTTTTTTGTTTTTTTAAATCTGTTAAACACTAAACCACACAGAAGCTGAACACTGACAAAACTCTTGTCTCATATTTAGAAGATAACTTCATGTAATTATGCTTAAAGTTTGGCGTGGAGATGGGGTGTGATGTATCTGTTTCATCTGCTTGTTTACTCCTCACTTTGACACCGTGGACAATGTCATTGTGTCTGACCTGTTTTTGTCTCTTATTGTGTTTCTGCACATTAAAAAAAAAAAAACAATATTTTTCCATTCGAGTGTGTAGTGCAACTTTATCAAATTATGTTGTGTGAATATTAGGAGATAAACATTTGTCCTCACCCTCAGGAAGTACTCAAATATCAGCTCTTTTTTTATTGTGTGTGTGTGTATGTATGTATGTGTGTGTGTGTGTGTGTGTGTATTTTGTCAGACTGTAAATTGTGAAGTCTTTGACCAAACACACAATTCGTCTGAAACATCACCAAAGTGTTAGATTTTCACGCTCTCCAACAAATAAAAACCCTCCTTTATTCATTGGAACCACGTTTTTAATCTCCCTTTTAAATGTACATCAGTCACTGAGAGAAACCTGACGAATACTGAAATTTCTTCGAGTCACTCAAACACCTCTAACACACCGCGGTGCATTCAGGAACAGCTCGGACACTGAACACGCTGTGTGGCATTCATTCCAGCTCCGACATGTAGGGACAGATTTCTTCAGGTCTTTACTCCTGTTCTTCAGACGCATGTTTGACACAACTGAGTCATAATGTGAGCATTTCCCCGTCAGACTCAGCAGTGTGTTCGTTTGTGAGCAGGGTGTGTCTCCCTTTTTATTGTATATCAACAGCAGCAGTCCCACACACGTGTAAAGATGCAAAGGAAAAAACTGAATTAACTGATCATCTCTCAATCTCCTCCCCTCCCGACATGAACCTGCTCGTCAAGCTGGACTCGGTGCTGCTGTACTGACTTTTCACCTGGTGGACGTTGGATGAACTGCACCCACTGAACCTTTCTGATGTCTGTTTCTCCACATGTTTTTGTCTGCAGCTCTCAGACGCGCTTGATGGTGGGTTCAGTGGTGGCAACCAGCCAGGCAACCCCACCTGGCCAGGTACACCCACTAACACTCGTCCTCCCACCCTGTTTGTTGTGTCTTCTGCTTCCATGTTAGTCCTCAGTATTATGGAACATGTAGAAGCTCCAGTGTTTTGGAGCTTGATTTTTATATTATTGTGACGCTTTTATTCTTGTAGAAAAATCACCCTAATCCTGATGGGACGTGGTGTAGTTGGGTCTTCATTGGTCCAAAATCCAAGGTTTGATCCAAACAAGTTGTATAGAATATCCACCAGAAACTGAGGAGTGTAAATTACTGACTTTTGTTCATACAGGTTCCACTGTGAACAGGAAGCACTGGTGCATTATTCTGATCAATATTATCCACTAATTGTAAAAGTAGGATGACACTCAATGACAATTTACTTTCTGTAAGAAGACGACAACGTTTTCAGCCGTCAACAGTGTCACAGTCTCACAGTGCAGCTGCTGCTTTAAACATTACATGCAGATGAATCCTCCTGAGACAATTAGCCTGAACCTGGTTAGGTGATCCTGCCAAAAACAAGGCAGCTTTTTAGGACTCGGGCAAAAGTGATATTTTCAAACCCAAGTACAGTCCGGCAATCAGCCCCCCCAAGTCAACCACATCAAAAGGTACCACTATCATACATATATGCCAGATAAAAATCAGCTCTACCACAGGTCAATAACTATTATACCTTTTGTCATGATCACCCAACCAGATGATTAGGCTTGTTCACGATGAATTGTGTCTCACCTGGTATGTAGGTGAGGGCAGGGGGCTGTGACAAAAATCTACAGTCCAGACAGACAGTTTGAGCTTTCCACCGGCCTTCAGTCTGTACAGGAAGTCACAGAAACTAGTATTCAGTTCGATCTGATCATGACTTAATAAACTGTCATCAAACCAAACTGTTCAGCTTCTCCTCGGGGTCCAAACAGCTGCTGGTTTAATGACGTCCTTCTATATGACAAGGAGAGTGAGAACATGCTGACCTGTGTTGGTCTTCATACTCCTCATTTTGGCAGTGCTGTAGCAGCAACCTGGCATGCTGCCCTCTCCTACTCGTTGTTTCATTCAAGGTCTGCCTGCTGCTCTCTGGGTCTCGGGCTGGGGGTGCTCAACCCGCTCCACTTTGGCCACGGCCACCATCAGGGTGGCTGGTATGCAGCAGTGCTCTCAGAGCCGCTCTGGCCACAATCACAAAGGTGTGAAGGGTGGTGCATCTCGCCGACTCAATCAGCACTCTCATTTTGGCAGGCTGTCGCTGAGGGTGGGGTGGTAGGCAAGCTCAACACAGTACTGGGACATATGCTCTTGTTTGTAGCATCACTCCTCCTTCCAGTCAGGCGATATGTTTGTTGATCTCCCGGAGCAATGTTATCATCTATGGAGATCCCAATTCTGACACCAATGGAGTGTCGACTGAGTTAGAAGGAGCTGGACACCAAAATAAAACCAATCAGATCCAGAGTAAAGCAGGTCCATTAAAGACTAGATATGTTTGTGTAAATCAGTCGTAAAATTTATTTTCAAATAACAACCTGTCCTCAGGCCAGCCGGGCGCCAACCCTGCCTGGCCCGGAGGCCAGCCGGGCGCCAACCCCGCCTGGCCCGGAGGTCCATCTGGGGGTGGAGGTCCATGGCCTGGAGGAAACCCCAACCAACCCTCCTGGCCCTCCCCTCAACCCAACGCACCTGGAGGATGGCCCAGTCCTGGACCTGGGCCTGGCATCCCTGCTGCTGCCCAACAGATTCTGGTGAGTCAGATGATAGATGAATTGAGTGAAAGATGATTTGGGAGTTAAATGTAGTAACCAGTTGTCTTGTTGACAGACGGTGCCCTACAATCATAACCTGTCCATGGGAGTTTATAACAAAATGCTGATCACCATCGCTGGATCAATCAAACCCAACGCCAACATGTTAGTATGAACACGTTAACAAGATAAAATCACCTGACAAGTTGGCACAAACAGGTCGGTGTTAGTGAGATCTGTGCATAATCTAGTGGGAAAAATGTCCATAAATATGTCCCCGTAAACCAGCCCCATCTTCTTGCCTGAAAACATCAATAACTAATGTGGAGACAAAAATGTATAAAGAACACGATGGATTCTGGTTTCTGTTGCTTCTCAGGTTCACAGTGGATCTAGCAACACCAAGCGATCTGGCCTTCCACTTCAACGTTCGCTTCAATGAGCATGGCAAGAAGGTCATTGTCAGGAACAGCTGCTTCGGTACGAAGTGGGGGAAAGAGGAGCGACAGCTGCAGAACTTCCCATTCGTCCAGGGAAAGCCATTTGAGGTCAGAGTTATTCTGCATCAGGGCAAATATTTGGATTTCTTTTAGCAGTTTGTACAGAACAGCTGCCTTTTAAGCAAACGTATGATTTTTTTTTTTTTTTTTTTCCTAACGGTGGCTCTCAGGTGTCAGACGATCCCTGAATGCACCACAGAACAGATTTAAAGGGCCAGTTCATAAATATGTGATCAGGTTGGTGACAATTTGTGGTTTTGTTATTGCAGATGAAAATCCTGTGCACCGACACAGAGTTCAAAGTGGCCGTTAACAGTGCTCACCTGCTGGAGTTCAAATACCGGTTCACCAACCTGAGCTTGATCAAGATGATGAATATCTACTATGACGTCACCTTGTCCAAGGTCTCTGTGGAGACTCTGCCGTGAGACAGATGAT
>NW_018128283.1:496524-505688 GCF_001952655.1 Monopterus albus
CGACAAAGTGGGGGGGGGGGGGGGGGGGGGGGGGTCGGGCGATCATCTGTAGATCTACCAGAGATTTATTAATTTGCAAGACATCCACCACAGGATATCAGGAGAGTCAACTTCAGATCTACAAATGGATGATCTATGAAGCGGATCATCTGTTGATCTACTGTGGGTCATAGAGGTTGGGTGGGTCCACTGTGGATGTTCGGTTACTCCACAGAAGATCCTCTGGAGATCTACAGATTATCTAAAAAAATTTAGAGAAAGTTGGTGGTGGATCCAGAAGAGATCCTCCCAGGATCTGCAAACCTGTCATAGCTTTACTTTATATGTGACATGTACCACAGTTGATCCTTAGGTAATCCAAAATGTATTCTCAATATATGTATAGATGATTGTTGGTAGGGTTAAATTACAATAGGCTGTCTGCAGGTCATCAGTACTTTAGACTGACAATAGAGCTTCAACAGATGCTCTTGTACTTGGGTGGCTGGGATCAATAAAGGGCTAATTTTCAGTGTGCTGCAGTTTTTGTGTGTTTTTGTCTGTACAGTATCAGGGCCAAACCCTGACCTCTGACCCTAGACCTCCACTGACACATCAGTGCTGTAAAAGAACTGGTATGTGTGTAAAACAACCAGCAAGGCTTGATACATTCTGACCCACAGTTTGTGGTCCAGTGTGTAAGAGATCTTGTTACATGACAGGCTTCACCATCTTTCTTCTAAATACTAACTTGTTGGAAGGTTTTGCTCATCACGGCCACCCGGGGGTGACACTGAAACACCTGACGCAGGTGTGATGATTCTTCCTCGGGTATGTCTGTTTGCAAAGGGAGGGAGGAGGCGAAGGAAAAGGGAGTCAGGGGAGGAAATAAGGAGACGAAGGTAGTAGATGAAATATGGTGACCTTTGGTCCTCTGACTGTAGGAGGATTTGAGTTCTACCAGTTCTCCTGATTCTTGATGGAAACTTTTTTTAGGCTCCTTCGAGATGACCCACATCTGCACAGCACCGGCGATCGGCGAACAATGCATGCCAGTTAGTTTTCTGTCTGACTTTATCTGACATAACACCCACGTGGCCAACGATATTCGCACAGGATCGAGGCGGCTGCAGTTTTTGGAGAAAAGCACCGCAGTTGCTCCACCTACTGCAAGAGCTCAGGGCCTAATGGGGTTAAGGTTTTATAGAAACGTATTGTTTCTTGTTTAACTGCAGCGAATGTGATTGTATGAGTTGGTCTTTACCCAACAAGGGTTTTTATGTTAACAGAATAAAAGTGTGGCTGATGGTGACGTTTATCAGAGGAGCTGAACACAGTCAGTACAGGACGTGACATGTGGTTCCCTCAGGCTGCAGACGGTCTGTAGAGTCCTGCTCTACAATGTCAACTGGTTTAATTTGTGTTGTACATTATTATTAAGAGACACATAAGCCTTTGGTGAACGGGACATGAAGGTTCTTTGTGACATCTGTGAGGTGCAGCAGTGGCAGGCTAAATAACCAACAGATCAAAAGTCGCTAGTATTCATGCAGTTTCATATCAAATCGAGCCTGGTCAGCTCAGATACAGCAGCAAACTGATTTGATGATGCTTTGTATGAGAACGTTAAAATGGTTTGAGCCACAGCTGCTCCTTGTCTAGTTTGAATTAAACAAATCTTGTGAAAGTAAATTCAGAATCGACAGGACAAGGACAATAAAGAAGAAACATATGAATTAAATTAAAAATAATAAAAGAATAACATTTTAATTCAGTTCTACGCATTTTCAAAATTGTAGCAGGGCAGACACACATAGAACAAAAGACTTAAGTAGAGCTGTGATTAATAGCTGGATAATCCATTGATAGATAATTAATTGTCTGCGACTTTGGAAACGGTCTAGCTTCAGCTTCTCACGTGAGGAGAAGAATAGGAAGAAGAGGTGCCTACGTCATGACGCAGCAGCTCCAGCTGTACGTCAGTGTTCTCGGTCACAGTAGTTAGCTCACGATCAGTTCCAGGAAAGTTCATCAGTGGAACATGTTTTAGAAGGATACAGTGAAGGCCGCACGGTCATGATCACAAAACTACAGAGTGCAGGGCTAGGATATATCTGTGTGAAAAATATAATTAAACAAGGAAATAGTGTGGAGGGCAGAAAAGCTGTGTTTGATTTTTGAGAGCGAGACTATATGCACGGATTTAAAAGAAATGGACGCTGAGGTCTTTTAAAACCAATAAGGGGCAGTAATGCGACGTTAAGGATGCTAGCTGCCCTAAAACCAGAACGAAGAAGAAGAAAGCTCAGAGAGGAACAGGTAGGTTCAGAGATTGCGGTGCTCCTTTAAACTGCGAATTTAACTTTTTAGACCAACATTTTAGTAGCAGTTAAGTGAAGGAGTCGACAGTCGGACTGTTCATTTGACAGGCACAACCTAAAACAAAAGAATGTAGCGCGTTTCGTCGTTGCCATTAGCTTTTTTTTTTTCTCCAGCGGCCAGAGACGGAGAGGTTTCCTCCAGGTTAGTCTGACACTCGGCCTTTCCATCTTAGTTTCTGATGCTAAATATCTCTGTGCACGAACATTAACCGACAGAAACATTGTACGTTTATTTAACGTTTATTTAACGTTTCTGATGAATTGAAGTGTCTGCGTGCTGTTTTCCGTCGTGGTAGCTCCTGTGTTTGTTAGTTGCTGAGGCTAGTCGGTTAGCCAGGTGTATCAAGGTTTCGAACGTTGCAGCTAGTAGCATACTAGTTAGCTGTGTGGCTAGCCAAGTTTGGAGACTTGTAACGCAAGTCATCTCCTGTTACAGACCGAGTCAGACTGTTAGTCTGTTTTAGTCAATTAGGTAGACTGAAGTCGCACAGAGCCATTTTGTGTCGACTTGGCTGCTAAAGGCTAACAGACGTTAGCTACCGTGGAGGTGGTGCTGAGGCCTCATACTGAAGTTTAACAGCTGTTTTAAGCTGAGCTGTTATCGGCAGCTGTGTGTCTGTGACCGTGTGTGGGCCTCAGCTGCTCTGTCTGTTTATCTTCTCTTTGTTTCCCCGCTCTGATCTGCAGGTGGTTAACACTGGTCACCGCTGATTAACCGAAACACTGACGTGCACTCCGTGTTTGTGTGTAAACAGCCAACACTGACACCAGGCTTCACATCCAGCCGCATGCAAACGTTTGGTCCAAGTTCACTGGGGATCCAGCCCCTGCAGCAAACGGATGTTTACATCTTTAAAGCACTGTCGCGGTCTTTAAAAATAGAAACAGGAAGCACAGACTGATTATATGACTTAATGGTTTCGGTGTTGTGTTAATGGGCTGCAGTCCATGTGTCAGAGAGCAGGTTGAGTCCAGGACTGATCACCAGTGCTGCGAGACTCTGCTTCCTGATCACTTCCTGTCGTGGAGATGAGGCCTGCAGTTCAGACACTAACAGGTCGTAGTGATGGGACATCTTGTTTCATTGATCTCAGGTGATCAGCAGCAGCAGTTCCTATCAACAGATGTGTGGCTGCACTTTGAACTTTGTCCTGTGATTACCCATCCAGCGATCAGCCTGTGCACTAGCTGATGATGAAACACCATGTACACGCAGTGTTAACTGGTGGTCAGAGAACTGCTGAGGAACATGCAGTTGAGTGTTTTGTTTTATTTTAATATTATTGCTTCCCAGAGACATTGAATAATCGGGAGGTGGTCACAGGACTTCTCACTGTTAGTACAGTTAGATTTTTAAAGACAGACCTATGGATTGCTCCTCATGGTCAAAGAGTTTATTTGTTTCCTGTACAATGAAATTCTTACTTTGCCGTCCACATGAATGCCACAAAATACTAATGAAATATAAAGTAGATAAGTAACATAAAATCTAAGGCACTTTAAGCAGCAAATGCAGCAATGTAATAAAAATATATCAGAATATAATAAGAGAATGTATGCTGCATGGGAGCAGCATGTGCAGCAGACAACAGTCAATGTGCAATTATGCATGTGTAAACAGAATGTAAACAGTACAGGTCGACTACATGATGTATTTCCTGGTAATAAACTCCTCAGCTGTTTAGGAGTCTGATGGCAGAGGGAAAGAAAGAGTTTTTCAGTCTAGTGGTCCTACAAAGGTGTGGACAGGTCTCTCTGTCTTGAGTGGCCCGAGGTCGGCCTGCAGCACATTCTGAAACATGATTTAATGTGCTTAAAAGTGAGATGTCACTACAGTAATGGCAGCTTCTTTACTTCTGCTTCAGCCTGGATTTGCCTGTATGGTTGCATGGAACTTACATCTCATGCATGGAGCAAACAGCTGTGTTGGCTCTGCTGTTGTGACCTGGCTACTGTCTGTAATGTTCATGTTTCAGCCCGCAGGTCTGAAAATGTCGGAAACATGTTGTGACCTGTTTATAAAGCCTGTAAATGGTTCAAAACTAATGTCATGTGTTTGATTATTACTGTTTGTCAAGACCCGAGTTAATGTGTGTGTCTGTACAGTGGTATGGGTATGGCTGTGAGGACCAGTGTGACTTTCAGACCATAGATGTGAGGACGTTGCTGCACTGTCAGGCCGTGATGCCCGGACCTCACACCTTCCAAGGGCTGTTTGAGGGTTCTGACCTGATTTTAGGTTTCAGGTTAGGGGATGCACTATGTCAGTGAGAATCCTCACAACTGTACAGTCTTGTCTTTTAAAGAAGGTTGGTGAGATTTCCTCGTTCAGAAACATGCATGGTGTTTGTGCTTACACAGACGCACACAGAGCGTAGCGGTGTTTCCCTAGCATGCCTTGTGGTTGAGCTGAGGGTGTGGTTGTGTGGATGAACAGGCTGAAACAAGCTTCAGGTGGTTTTAATTCAGTAAAACACAGGACATGAGGCCACTGCTGTTGTTTCACTCTGACCAATCACAGAGCTGTAAACACGGCCACATGACTTAAACAGCTGGCTCTGACAACAATATTGTGCTAATTATGCTGTTTATATCACAAGAGAAATAATCTGCAGCCTGGACAAACTGGTAACCAGCAGCAGCAGCACAGAGCTGCTGGTCTGTGTTGACTTGTAAGCATGGGCACACTCACCTGCTGCTCTATGCTGACATGAGTACACAGTTGATAGGCTTGTTGGCTCTCACACACATGCACAGGCACTGTGGTCTTTATATAATAATAGAGGGAGCTGAAGTGAAACCGGAACTTACGCGTTGTGTTCAAGACAAGCCCATTCAAAATGCTACTGAAATTGCTAACAACTAAAAATCCAGCCTTTTCAATAGTATGTTGTGAGTTTCATTACAGTAATGATGAGTTTCTTTAAAACAATCTAATATAAATATTAATGTAATGTTTCTGTTTGTACTGCCTTTTAATGAACACCATTTCCCAGAAGCCACAGCCCAAGCTGGTGCCGGTTGCCTGGCGGGAGAACTGAACTGAGGTCCCGAGTCGAGAGATGGCTGGAACTGTTGCACACGTTCTTATGTTTTTGACAGCTTAAGAAGTGGAGAGAGGTGAGACTAATATCAGAAACACACGTTAACCTTGTGCTACTTAAACCACTCTAGTAAATAACAGTGACTGGTAATATGTGTTTGCCGCCAAGCTGCAAAAACAATGGGTATGTACTTTCTAAAGACCTGCACACGAAAAATCGATTTTAAGCATTTGTAAAAGGTGTTTTATGTGCAGTTTGTACAGCACGCATTTGTGAACAGCATGACACACACACACAAATGGCTTGTTACAGACAAAACGTTAAACACGAGTTTGTAACATTTTTGATAGGATTTTATCTCCATACCATCCTGCTCACATTCATGTCCTTGTCTTACACAGTACTTTCAGTTTATCTCTGTGCAAATCAGTCAGTGCAAAACAAGGCTGAAGAGAGAAATCTATTTTCTGTTTCTATTGTTATTAATGTGTGTTTGTTTAGCAGACGACTGAGGAGTCGAGGGAGAGGTGTCCTGGTTTTGTTTCCTGTCTGGGAGGAGTCACTGTGAACACCTGAGACATGTGAAGCTCAAGGATTAGAGGAGCTGTTGCTCATACCGGAACAACGCCCCTGTCAGCATTACCAGCCAATCAGCACGTAGTCTGGAGGTGAGCCTGCCTACTGCTCACAGCAGGCCAGTCACAGGCCATTCTGGATCCATGACTGTGCTCAGTTTAGAAGTCTGAATTTTAACCAAATTAAGCACACCTTTGACTCGCATGGTGCTACCAGCTACTAGCTGTTATTTCTGTCACTGATGAACTGATGAACTGTTTACTCTCTTTAATGTAGGAATGCAAATGCCTGCTGCAGTTTCTCAGATATCAACCACAAACCCCTAAAGAGATTCAGGTTTGCTGCAGTTTGAGATGAAGTATCAATCTGTCTCATTTAAGAAGCTGAAATCAGAGAAAATTATCAGTTGTCAGTGTGAAAGCAGTCACTTTTGCGAACCAGTCATGATGCTGTTTGACCTCAGTGTACATTTCAGTGTTTCTACTGCAAGGTAGTCGTGATGGGGTGGCTGATATTTTGTTGTAACAGGGACCATATGTTTGCCCTCTTCTCTTTAAAAGGCACACCATGAGTAAATGAAAATGGCAGCATGCTTTCCTTCAGGGCAGAGGACTTTTCAGGCCTCACGGCCAGGGCTACGGCATCTGCACAAAGTTAAACTCTTTGTACTGCGGTTTATGACGCTGTTGTAAATGATGAAAAAGATTTTGAGGAGATTTTTTTTTATAAACCAGGGGCTTCTTCAGCAGTGTAGACCAGCATTATGTCTCGCATGCAGGCTCCCATGTTTTGAGTAAGAGTGGAGCAGTGCGGAGGCGAAGTGGGCAGGGGTTCCGCAGAGAGTGTGAGAGAAGAGCGATGCAAATGCCGCCATTAAAAAAAAACATAGCATCGATATTGATAGAAACAATAGTTACACCTTGTTCAAAGTCAGTGTTTATTTGTCATATGCACAGTTGGGAAACGTGTTTCTCTGTACAATGAAATTCTTTAGTATATTACTTGTGTGGTGTAGAAGATAATTATTTAAGAATGTAATTATGTAAGAATGTTAACACTGTTATAATTCTTTAGTATATTACTTGTGTGGTGTAGAAGAGAATCATTTACTGCTTGCAAACCAATGATGGTAAGATGATGTCATGGGGTAGGACTGGATAAGTCTGACTTCTTCCTACTCCATTCAAGCATGTACTAGGTATAAGCAAATTGATATTGGATTATGTGTAAAATTATGTGTGTTGTCATATCAACTGTTTTTCTGTCCCGTCGGCTTCCGTTCTCATGCTTTTATTTTGACATTACTTCCTGTTTCTGGTTCACCTTAGTGTTGAGTACTGCCTTGCCCTTCTGATTCGGACTGTTTTCTGTGTATCGACCTTTGGACTTCCCTCTCTGACTGCTTGCTTTTGGATTCCTTGGCTGTGGCAGTTTGCTGGTACTGACCCTGGATTGCTAATATGGACTTGGATTATGTTTTTGGACTACTGCACTGTATGCTCTTACCTGTGCTCAGTAAAACGCTAGTTAGCTATTCACTTTTGTTTGGCATTATGTTTCTGGACTACTGCATTGTATGCCCTTGACTGTGTTCATTAAAGTGATAGCTAGCTACTCACTCTCGTCTGGCACTATAATTGAGTTCACCATAAGTAATATTGGCCGCTTTATAATATAACCCGCTTCCACTGACATTAGTGAAATGGACAGTCAGGGCCAGCTAAAAACTAGATCCAACCAGAATGTTCTGAATGTTTTCAAGGTTCAAGGTTCAAAGTGTTTATTTGTCATATGCACAGTTAGGAAACATGTTTCCCTGTACAATAAAATTCTTAGTTTGCTTTCCACATGAATACCACAAAATACAAATGAAATATAAAGTAGATAAATAACACAATATCTAAGGCACTTTAAGCAGCAAAAGCAGCAATATAATAAAAAATATATAAGAATATAACAGAATGTATGCTGCATTGGAGCAGCATGTGCAGCAGTCAACAGTCATTGTACAATTATGCATGTGCAAACTGAGAATGTAAACAGTACATCACATATTTCCTGGTAATAAACTCCTCAGCTGTTTAGGAGTCTGATGGCAGAGGGAAAGAAAGTTTTTCAGTCTAGTGGTCCTGCATTTTACACTTCTGAATCTCTGGCCAGAGGGTAGGAAGACGAACAGTCCGTGCTGGGGGTGGGTGGGATCTTTGACCATGCACCCTGCAGTGGTAAATGCTCTGTAGAGAGGGCAGTGGAGTCCTGATGATGTTCTCCACAGTCTTTACCACTCTCTGCAGGCGCTTATGGTCCATAGCAGTAGTGCTGCAATACCAGACAGAGATGCAGCTGGTCAAGATGCTCTCAGTGATGCAGCTGTAGAAGTTGCAAAGGATCCTAGGCGACATGTCAAACCTCCTCAGCCTCCTCAGGAAGTACAGCCGCCGTTGGGCCTTCTTGACCAGCTGTGTGGTGTTAAGTGTCCTGTATGCTGACTGAAAAGTCCTCCGAGGTGGCTGCAGCTTTAAACACAACCCAGTCTGTCTGGGCGAAACAGTCCTGCAGGGTGCCTTCAGTTTCTGGTGTGGAGAGTTTAATTTTTTTTGGTGACAGGGTTTGTTTGTTTCAGTCTTTCAGGCCTGGGTTAACAACGACTGCCACCAGTGCTGTTGACCTACAGGGTGCTGGCGGAAAATTGGACTACTGTTGGTCGAAGAAGGAGAGGAGGTAGAAGGAGTCGTAGACAGAGAGAGGAGAGGAAAGGCAGGAGTATAGGTCTGAGAATAGGGACTCTTAACATTGGCACAATGACAGGGAAAGGTAGAGAGCTGGTGGACATGATGGAGAGAAGGAAGGTAGATATACTGTGTGTGCAGGAGACCAGGTGGAAGGGTAGCAAAGCACGTAGGATTGGAGGGGGATACAAACAGTTTTATTATAGTGTGGACAGGAAGAGAAATGGGGTAGGAGAGATCCTGAAGGAGGAGCTGGTGAGGAATGTTTTAGAGGTGAAAAGAGTGTCAGACAGGGTGATCAGTCTGAAGTTAGAAACTGAAGGGGTAATGTTGAATGTAGTCAGTGGTTATGCTCCACAAGTAGGGTGTGAGTTAGAAGAGAAGGAGAGATTCTGGAGTGAGTTAGATGAGGTGATGGAGAGTATTCCCAGAGGGGAGAGAGTGGTGATTGGGGC
>NW_018128283.1:507704-510746 GCF_001952655.1 Monopterus albus
GAGGTCAAGAGGAAGGCCAAAGAGGAGATATATGGATGTGCTAAAAGAGGACATGAAGTTAACTGGGGTGAGAGTAGAGGATGCTGAGGATAGTTAGGTGGAAACAGATTATTCGCTGTGGTGCCCCCTAATGGAAACAGCCAAAAGAAGAAGAAGAAGACAGTTCGTAAATTGCACTGGTTAAAGTCGCCGAGCAGCGATAAATACAGCATCGGGGTGCACTGTCTCTAGTGCGCTGATGACATTATAGAGTTTGAGAGCCGCAGAGGGATTACCTCTTGGGCTAACATACACAGCAGCCAGAAACACAGCACTAGGCTCTCTTGCTAGATAATAGGGCTGGCATTTCAGCAATAAAAACTCTACGTCTGGCAAACAGTGCTTATAAACCAGCGGTGGCCAATTCCAGTCCTTGAGGGCCGCTGTCCTGCTTGTTTTCCAACTATCCCTGCCTGACCTGCTGCTGATCACCTGGCTCAGGTGTGTTCAGTCAGTCAGAAGCTGGAAGATACCATCTTAGATGAAAGTGGAGTGAGGAAAGATAAAGTGAATTGGTATCTTCCAGCTTCTGACTGGCTGAACACACCTCGGGGACTGGAATTGGCCACCCCTCTAACAGTCCGTACATCTCCACCCCACAAGTTATTGATAACTATATCAATATACCTTACAAACTCAATATATTGGCCAGCCCTACTCCAGACTAACACTTCATGCTGGTGGCACTGGTATCACAAAGTCTCTCAGATGGTGGCACCAGTGCCAGATTTGGTGGCACCTGCCATTTACAAAATTGGTAGCATGGTGACCTCAGTCTGAACCTGCCATTAGCAGTGGCCTGTGTCCATTCACATGGGCATCCCACTGCTTGGCACCTGCGTGCTCTTTGTGAAACCACCTGCCATCACATCAGCAGTGGTGATGCATAACACGGCATATATGCCTTTAGATCAGAAGTGGAAAAGCAGCATGCCAGATTGATGGGTTGCTGGCATTTACTGTGGTACTATACAATATTCAG
The DNA here is from genome assembly GCF_001952655.1 of Monopterus albus. Taxonomy (NCBI): domain Eukaryota; kingdom Metazoa; phylum Chordata; class Actinopteri; order Synbranchiformes; family Synbranchidae; genus Monopterus; species Monopterus albus. The sequence goes on from NW_018128283.1 coordinate 508,726, forward strand.
CAGGTATAATTAACGTATCCTTATACATTGTCTCACATTAAATATGGTTAATTGCACTGAAGACAGGCTCCATTTAAACATGCCAAAACGGTGCAAATGCGGATAGATCGATGCTTCTCTCACTGATTACTCAGGCTGTCTGTGATGGCTGGGCTAGCAAGTTAGCTAAGGTGTTTTGTTGTATGTGTTATTGTAAAACTGGGTCCAGGCATCTCAGGCCAGCGCTGCTGTTGTTTCCACTTTTATAGAACATTTTAGGTTTAGTTTATTTTTATTGCATTAAGAGAAATAGATGAGCCTGAGCAGGTATAGTGTAGACAAAGCTGCTGAGGAGTTACTCTTGCTTGAGTGGAGGTATGAGGTTAACAGCTGCTCTGTGAGGTCAGGGCTAGAGAGTGGTGACCCCTGGGTCCTAGCAGATTTATGATGCACAGTCTGAGCCCCACGGCAGAGCCCAGTGATTTACATGAACCCCTCTGTAGCAACACTCATCGAAGCACGTACCTGAGTACTGATAACTCCATTATAACACCCCCCCTTCTCTCTCTCTCTTTCTCTCTCTCTCTCTCTCTCTCAGGACCATCATGCACCTGACGTCGTACACGAAGCTTGTGCGCACAGAGTTGCATTTGGATGCAGCCAGTGTTCAGACGCCACCACAGCGGAGCAGTCTGTTTGTGAGCCAGCAGGGGACGCTGCTCACAACCTGCAGCAGTAACCATGGCAACATCAGCAGCAGCCGCCTCCCACTCAGCATCATCTCCTCCAACATGCTCCGCTGCACCAACGTCAGCAGCAGTGTGTCAGCGCTGAAGCTGAAGGTGTCGTCCAGTGGCACCCTGCAGCTTCTCCCCCCACCACCGAGCTCTGAGAACAACACAATCAGACTGTATCAGACCACCACAGAGGATGCCACAGACCCCTCACTGGACATCTGGACCGTCATCAAGCCTGGACACGTCCGCGAGAAGATCGCAATCTTCGCTTCAGTTGGAGGACGGACCAACAGTGCAGGGTGCAGTGAACACACCACAACCAGCAGGTCCAGCTGCCGGGACAGAATGCTAGCAGAGTGTATGAATCACGCTGCTGTGTCGGGACTGTCAAGGCCCACGAAGGCGAAAGGAAGCAGGGAGGAAAACTGTAGTGCCAAACGTCGCCGCAGGTCTGGGAACAACCAGACCCTCCAGAGGACCCAGGTCCTGGGCACACAGCAACATACCCTGAAATCATCTTCATGCCGCTCAGACTCATCTCAACAGCTGGGTGGTGGGCAGTGTGGCGGCAAGGCGGAGGACGAGCACAAGGTGTCTGTGGTGGAGATGGTGGCGTTCCTGGAGCAGAGGGTGAGTGAACAGCAACCAGACTGCAAACCTCTTCAGAAGAGCTCCACCACGATCACACTGTCCAGAGCCCCACTCGCTGATGTCAGGAATGGGTCAGAGGTCAGGGGGGAGGAGCCAGAGAGCATCAGGGTGTCAGAGATGGTGGCCAGGCTTGAGTCGGAGTGTCTGAGGAGAAGGACAGAGGGAGATCTGTCAAGGAGCAACAGCCTGAGGAGGACGGTGGGACGAGTCCTGCTTGCTGCTGGAGAACGGAGCTCTGCCCCCTCCCAGCCCACATCACTACTGTCATCAGTGATGTCATCCATAACATCACCATCACTGCCAGGAGCTCGAGCTCCAACTCCACAACATGAGGCTGTCAGCTGCTCAGGACCTGCCAGAACAGACACACCTGCCTTAACTGTGATGGCACCCCTCTCAACTCACTCAGGTGAGTTGGTGGTTGAACACCAGGAGGCTGGAAGTCTGTGGGCTAACAGTGCTGTCTCAGCCTCTGAGACTGTAGCCCCACCACCTCTGTCTAAGAATGTGGAGCCTCTGCCTGGTTTGTTGTTTTTGTCCCCTCCTTCTGCTGACACACACACCCATGCAGCCTCCACCCCTCCCTCCATAGATTTGGAGCCCCGCCCCCCTCGACACAGAAAACCCTATGACCGGGTGCCTGCCCCCTCTCAG